>NC_138155.1:9999400-10069400 GCF_964199315.1 Orbicella franksi | reverse complement strand
AGCTACTACTCCGACTCCGTCGTTATTGATAATTTTAAGAAGTAAATAACATGTCGCGTTCTTCCGTTTAATCAAGTCTGCTGCAATGAGCCACATGACTGATATTAATAGTCATAGCTTGTCATAATCATACCAACACCGGCATATGTTGGCTCTTGTTTTGCGATACCAGTGCCGCTGTATAATAAACTCATTGTTTGTCTTTGGATTTGCCTCGGCGGCTCTTTATCATACTGCACAACTGGTAGCAAAAAACATTCTAATGTGCTCTTTTTCTGCTATTGGGGAAATTCATGGCTCATCGATTTTTAACTGCTACGTGACGTCCAGAGAGAAAGCGAGAGAAAAGCTTCCTTAAGTAGAAACTACTTCCTTGAAAACAGAGATGGCAAAATGTCAATCGTGCACCCCATGTGTATTTATTCATGGCATTTATGCTTGCTTTGATCATGATGAATCCAATGGACAATGCAATACTTTTTCTATTTTTCCAATGTGAACTAGACATTTATCATCAAAAATGATCCAACCATTGAAAATCATCCAGTTTTCACGGAAGAAATTCGCGCAAAAAACGTGAAATTAAACCTCTTTATTAGTTCAATACAATGAAACGAAACTAAGTTTCACTTTAAAGCTAACTGGTAGATTTATTCATAATTTTTTCAACTTAACTAGTTTGACAAGCAAAACGCTGTCTGATCGTGCATGTTCTTTATGTCTTGTTTCACTTCCTTGATCTTCTAGCAACAAAGAAGCGGGTTGAGAGATGACTTGAAACAAACAAGAGTTGCTGCTGATTCGCAAATAATATCAGGAATTGGAGATGATTTTTCATTCATTATTACAGCTAGGACTATACTGTGTGGCAAATAACAAGCTATTAATGTAACTTGTACCGAAATTGCAGTAGCCACTGTTTTTCTGTATCTTGCGACATTGACAGGAATTCCTCCACCGTCGGGTTCTCCATTTTGTTGTTGAGCCGCTAGATTTTGATAATGGCGAAGCACTAAGAAGATTTTCAAATAAGACAAAACTGATAGAAAAACGCAAAGTAAAATTAATAAGTAGTTATAACTTTGCGAGATCGCGAATTCCCAAATCATCAGCACAGAGAAACAAAGGGTGAGAATCCAGAAGAAAATGATAACCCTCGCAATCGCCTCAAAGTTACAGAGTATCTGTATCTCAAACCCAGCAGCAGGGCGAGAAGTCTGTCCACACTTATTGTGGTCATTGTTAGCAACGAAACTGAAGACAGTTGTGAAGGCAACTGCACAAATCGTTGCGGAGTAAAAACAAGAATCATTCGTGTTGTCTTCTTTTGCAAAGATCGCGTGGTATGTAGCAAGTCTTGGCTCTGAAACAAGGCCAACCGTGAACAGATCAGTGATTGCAAGGCAGCGGTACAGAAGTTTTGATGGCGGATGAAGGGAAGACTCCTTGTGGAACGCAACTAGTATCAAGGCATTGCCGAAGATGGCAGTAATGGAGAATAAAACGTCTATGGTAGAAAAAATAACCCAATGTTTCCCTGATGAATGGGCTCTGCATAGCACAAATTGAATGGTGTTCTTATAATTTCTAACGGCCGAAGAATTTTCTATCGCCAATCGAGTTTCGCGCGTTGTAACTAAAAATGGTCTGCGACACTTTTAATTAATTCATTTTATCTGATATTTGGGCTTTTTTTTTTAACAGGATTGAAACAGCTTTTTCAAAAATTACAAAACAGCGCCGAATAGATGTGGATCTAAACAGTGACTAAGATAACATCTATGATATTTTAATGTGGCGAGCGAATATTTCGTGTCGAAATATGAGTCAATCGATTTACAAATACAAGTTCTTAAAGGCCTGCAAACGGCTGTCAAAACGAAATGAAACAATTGTGTATGTAGATGTAGATGTAGATGCCTCTTTATTAGTTCAATACAGTGAAACGAAACTAAGTTTCACTTTAAAGCTAACTGGTAGATGCATTCATTATTTTTTCAACTAAACTAGTTTGACAAACAAAACAACTGTCTGATCGTGTTCTTTACTTCTTGTTTCACTTCCTTGATCCTCCAGCAATAAAGAAGTAGGTTGAGAGACGAGTTTAAGCAAACAAGAGTTGCTGCTGATTCCCAAATGGCGTCAAGAAATGGAGATGATCCATGAATAGTAATTATAGCTATGACTATACCGTATGGCAAATAACAAGCTATTAATGTAACTTCTACCCAAATCGCAGCAGTCACTGTTTTTCTGTATCTTGCAATATTGAAGGGAATTCCACCACCGTTGAATTGTCCTTGTTGTTGCTGTGCTTGATTTTGATTATGACGAAGTGTGAAAAGGATTTTCAAATAACAAAAGAGTGAGACAAAAATGCAAATTAATATTAATGTAGAGTTATATATTTTTGCAAAGGTAAATTTCCAAATCATAATCACAGCGAAACCAAGGCTGAGAAGCCAATAGAAAGTTACTAATGCTCGAATACGCCTCAAAGTTACAACGTGTCTGTATCTCAATCCCAACAACAGGGCGAGAAGTCTGTCCACGCTTATTGTGGTCATTGTTAGCAGAGAAACGGCAGACAGTGTTGTGAAGTTAGCTGCAGAAATCGTCGTAAAGTAAAAACAAAGATTAGTTAAGTGGTTTTCTTTCGCCAGGAGCGCCTCATAAACAGCAAGGCTTGGTTCTGAAATAAGGCCTACTAACAGATCAGTGGTTGCAAGGCAGCGGTAAAGAAGTTTTGATGGCGGATGAAGGGAAGACTCTTTGCGCAACGCAACTAGAATCAGCGCATTGCCACAGATAGCAGTAATGGAAAAGAAGAAGTTTATAGCCGAAAGAAACGCCCAATGTTTTCCTGATGAATGGGCTGTGCATAGGAGAAATTGAATGCTCTTCCTGTATTCTGTGATGGCCGAGGAGTTTTCCATCGCTTGTCGAGTTTCCGTGTTGCCCCAGGAAATGAAAATTAGCTACGACGCCGACTATCATTCAGTTTACGTCAAACTTGGTCACGTGGGCATGTGCTTAAAACATGTTTAATGGAGCAGAATAGGTGTCAATCTTATAATTTACTACGTTAACATCTCTGCCGAGATAGAAAATTGATTGGTTCAATTATGAACTAGGTTGGTCAGTCAATCGTTGTTTCGTTGATTAGACACAGACAACCAAAAACTCGGTAATTGCGAGGCGCGATACAAAATTTTGACGGTAAACGCAGAGATATCACGCTTTCCGATGCAGTTTAAACTAGTGTATTTTTTACAATGTCATTCTCGTCCCCAGAGGCCGCGCTCCTTTTCGTCAGCACCAAGAATTGCGACCTCTGGGCTGGTCCAACACCGGAAGTCCACATACATAAAGAAACGACAGCAACAACAATAGCACTTTTACACAGCATCAAGTGAAAAAGAAGGGTGGTATTAACTCATAAAAGAAGAGCTAGAAAATGCTTGGAATGAAAGTGATCTCTTTTAAGCCGTTTCGAACGATCACAGAAAACAAACGTTACTGCTAATGTTGTCAATGACATATGCCACATATAAATTGAGCAGTTATTAATGGTCTTAAGCAAACACCAAGATAACATGTCTCAATACTAAAATATGACATGCGATTACCTGATTGCAAAAGTACCATATTTACCTGCAATTATAACTGTTTCACTGGAAACTAGGAAGCACCCGCTTTGCACCGATAATAAAGAAAGACAAAGTAAAAGGAAACAGACAAACAAATAACAAAAACAAAAACAAGCAAACAAAACTTGACGTTGTCAGTGGCTCAGTTCTCTGTAGCAAAAACCTGAAGCGCCTCATCACGAATTCGCTTTCAGTTCTTCAGACAGATAAAGACGGTGTAAATTAAATATTCAATAGCTAGTTTTCGACGCAACTACAATAGCCTCCACGGCATGTCTCCTGGCAGAAACAAGGAAAATAAGTTCTCGTTAGATATTTATGTATTAATTATTTTTTCAGGAGAAGTAATGGAATGATGGATAAGGAATTATGCATTTTTTTTCAAATACAGCTAAAATGAAAATAGCTGTTCATATTTTAAGGTGGCTTCATGCTTGCAGTTAAGAGTAATTCTATGAAATACGCCGACTGAGACGAAATGCGTCACTTCAGGATGTAGATGCGCGCATAGAGGACACGCACTATTAAGGAATAGTGAAATTGACAGTTGCTGTCTGTAGAATGAAGGCAATTTGTACAAAGTAAATAATTTTCTTTTTGACTAATTTAAATGAATAGATATGTTTGTTTTTCTTAGCTATTGATGGGATAAGCGCAGTACATCTATACATTAAAGCTGCTTTTAAAATGACGGGCGATTTCAAAAGGGTTGTTCCGTTTACATGTAAGAGTCTGCAACCAGTCATGTGCCTGAGATGCCCTTCACCATCAATAACTCTCCGTTTCTCTGTGTACACGCCTTGCAGGTTCATCAAAATACAACATAACTGGTTAAAGCACAAATTCTTAAAGGCTTCTCTTCTTTCTATTGGGGAATTTGGTGTCCTGTAAATGTAAATAAAGCTGCACCTGCTTAATTGATCAAGTAAGAAATATTCCATGCACTGAAAACTGAGAGACCAGAAATTTCGATCATCTACTAAACAAGATGTTATGTGTGTGTTTTTTTTTTAGTGTATTTCATTTCATGCGTGTTTCGACAACGAAAAAAGGACGATGCAAACTTTTACTCATCTAAAATGACCCTATTGGAACCATTGCAAAGGGCATACGTTTACACACGGGGATATTTTTCGGGAGAAATAAATGAATACGAAAGTTCTAATCCAAAAGGTACCAAAAGCAAACTTATTGCGTCTGTTTTTACCAGTATATTAAATTTGAGGCCGCCAATTGCCCAACATCCTTTCGATTTCTCTAGCGCTTTCTTCAGCGACATAATCAAAACAAAAACAAACGCTCGCAAAGCATTCGGTCGACAGAAAGTCTTTAAAAGGCCGCCTCATTTGACAAGCAAAGAATCTGCCTGATGGTGCTCTTTACTTGTTGTTTGATATGCGTCATCCTCCAGCAATAAAGGATTGGGTTTAAGGACGCATTTAAATAAACGAGAGTTGCAGTTAATCCCCAAATGATATCAAGAAGTGGAGACGATCCATGAGTAGTAAAGATAACTAAGACTATACTGTATGGGAGAAAACAAGCTAGTAATGCCTTAAGTACCCATATCGCAGTAGTCACTGTCTTTCTGTATCTTGCTATATTCAAGGGAGCCTCTCCACTCTCCGGTGGTCCTTGGTGTTGGTGGATTTGAGTATGTTGGTGGCGAAGTGTGAGGAAAATCTTCGAATACGAAAATGTTGAGACAAAAATGCAAAGTAAGATTATTGTGTAATGTAACTTTTTGTGATAATGAGGGTCCAAAACGATATCAATGCAAAAGTTATGCTGGGTATCCAATAGAAGATAACAAATTGCTCTAACCCGTCTTGAAGTTACTACTTGTCTGTATCTCAACCCCAAAATCAGAGCGAGTAGTCTATCAACACTAATCGCAGACAGCGTTAGCAAAGAAACTGCAGATAATATTGTAAAACTGACTGTCGAAAGGGCTGCGGAATAAAAACAAAGATCAGTCAATCGGTGTTCAGTTGCTAGGAAAGCGAGGTTTAAAGCAGAGCTTGGCTCTGAAATAAGGCCGACCAACAGATCAGTAATTGCAAGGCAGCGGTACAAGAGTTTGGAAGGTGGACGTAGATATGTCTCCTTGTATAACGCAACTAAGATCAAAGTATTTCCTAGAACTGCGGTAACGGAGAAGAGGCTGTTTAAAGCAGACAGAAAAAATCAATGTTTTCCTGATAAACGGTCTGTACAAAACAGGGCTTGAATAGTCTTCCTGTAGTCTTCCTTGTCGGTAGAGTTTTCCATTGCAAACTGAGTTCTGGTTTTTTTTCTTTTTTTTTTTTTGAAGCAGCTGTCTTAAAAAGGCATCCGATACTCAAATCTAGGATTTAAGTCGAAAAGATGCTGTAAACTTTAAGAAACGGTACAAATGTACCTTCGGTTTAACTCTCAGACACTACAAAAGCTATTACTAATAGTCAATTTCTGTAGAATCATCGTTTCTTTGTGATGAGCGTAATACTGATCTAATCGCTCTATATCTGTTAAAGGAAGCTTAAAACCACGGCGTAATATTATTTTAGTTAATGCCGTCCGTTTTGGATGCTTGACACACTTGTTATTGATGTTTAATTGTTTGGCCACAGTTTGATGTATATATTGGATTTACATATTCATGCTTAAGTCAAACGAGCTAAACATCTGTCAGTCAGGCGATTTTCCTTACGGCGAGTCCTCTGTAGCCCTTGAATTTCAATCTGCCAACTTTGCTGCATGAAAGTTTTCTGCTTGAATTCAATGACAACGTTGTTAAGATTCGATAGTTCGTATTTGTCTGTTAGATTCAGATCAGAACTAGTTGAAATCGATTTAGATTTTTTCGATGGTAGTAAACTGAAGTGAACGCCGGTGAAACTTGCAGTCGCATAAATTTATCTTCGTTTAAGTTTTGCTGCATTTTGTCTTCGCCGCTACTATTTGGCATCACACGATAACACCGTTAGACTCGCAGGCTGAGCACAACTGAAATAATTTGTGCTCTCCTTAGTGCTCCGTGACGCCGTTAACACAACTGACCTCCACACCTGCCTGGCAAGTTTAGCTAAGTTTAACAGTTGTTAATGTCGAGGCTCCTACACTATGCAATAAACGATTGAATTTTGAAAACCTAGTCTTTTTAGAGATAATGAAGAAATTATTTTTAGACAAAGTGATACAGTATGTGATGATATAAACTTGCAAAAAGTTGCCTATTATTTTAGGACTCGCAAAATTATAGTTATGCTAAATTCGAGGCATATCAGTTATTATTTAGCGAACAGTATTTTTCCCCCTTGTACCGTAAACAATATTTGTCGTAGTTAAGGTGTTTAGAATTTGAAAACGGGGATCTAAGAAAAGGCAAACACCAATGCCGGGCAATCACAAAAACAAGTTGATTCAACACAGAGTATTTATATCTAATACTACTAGCCATTCAAATATTTAACAGGCTAAGCAAAATATGGTTATTTTCCGGTGGCGATCGGATCAATTATTTGCCATCAATGATCTGCGAGACAGTGACAGCCATTCGATCACCAGGGCTGTTTTCATATGTAAATCACTCTCTGACAGGTAAGGGAAGCCATGTGCCGTTTCTGAGACAAGAGCGTGGTTAAAACGTTGCGTGAGCGGAATAATTTTGCAGCAAAACAAGCATTATTTGTAGGTAGTTATTTGCAAGTCAGGTGGTGTATCCTCGGCTAATGAAAAGGAAGAAAAAAACCGCCATCGAATGATAATAAGCGTTCTTTGCACTTCGTGAAGGAAAATGTTCCATGTTCCTGATCGTCTTAAAATTAAAGTTTTTCGTTCCTACATAAAAAAAAGTGAACATTTTTGGAAATTTTTCTCACTTGACCACTGAAGTTAATTCAACCACGTAAAGACGTGAAATAACGAGACTTCCATAAACATAGAAAATAATTGCAAAGTAAGAAAATGAAACCTTTAATTTGTTTTGTGCTTTATTTAAACTATTCTGCCTAAGAGTGTGACGTGATCGTGGTGTTTGAATACATCTCGTTTCGCTTCTCTCACCTTTCAACAATGATAAATTGGGCTGAGTGACGAGTTTAAATAAATGAGAGTTGCCTTTTATTTCCCAAAGAGACATGCTGATCAATGAATAGTATTTTCACTATATCGTATCTCTAGGCAATCAAATGATTTTGAGTACAATTTGGAATGAATAAGCAAGAGCAAATTTTTCAAAGACTAAAAAAAAAATGATTATTCCCAGTAGGGCGAGTGCAATTTGTAATCTTTGAAAATTTAATTAGTGCTTAATAACTCCAAATTGCAGCACAAAAATCATTGAATACATTGCAACTTATAATAATATACATTCAATTTATGTTCAACCTGCCGCAGTTAATTAGAATTTTTTGCACTCAATTTCAACTTTCTACACTGTTTGAGATTAATTGACGAGCCCTCGACATATCAGCACGAGGAATTTTTTTTCATTAAATCAGTATTGTATTTGTATTGTATTGCGCATGCATGTTATTAGGCAGATAACAAGCTACCAAGGTCCAAACCCCCTATTTCACAGCAGTCAGTTACTTGTTCAAGATATAACATACCCATTTACTAAAAATAATCTTACTATATCATTTTGGCAGCCTCGCCTCCAGCCCAAGACCCCGATGATGTCATTCTTCTCTTTTTATAACATGGCGTGTCCTACATCCTCACCTCATCCCCCTGGGCTTACACCTTTTTGCAGAATCCTCAAATGGCAAGGTTAAGGACAAGCTCTTTTCAGCGTATCTGGCAAGTTGGACGGAGCAATACTGAAAAGAAAAAAAAAAACAAAAAAAAACACAAAGATTGATAAAAAAAAGTTGTGACCACTTCTGGCTCATCCTCGATGTAACAACCTCACAACTGACGTCAGTCGGTACAATTTAGTAAGGGAATGGTATATTGTTTGCAAAAACCACCCTCAGTTTTAGCTTTAAGCGGTTCTAACTTACGGCTGGCTTTCACTAGCGACGGGGTCGTAGCCGGAGTCATAATCAGAAGCGTAGCGCGATGATACGATCTAGTGAAAATCAAACCGACGGAGTTAGAAGCAGAAAACAAATTCTGTTTATGAATTTATCGCTTATGATCTAGTGAAAACTAGATTGTCAGAGTCGAAAACAGAAGCGTAAGAATAAACCAATCAAAATTTTCGATTCTAAGCCCTGTGGTTGGTTGGTTCTTCTGCTTCTGCTTCCGACTCCAGCGACTGGTTTTTCTCTGAATCATCTGGATCACGAGCGACGGAGTCGTAAACGGAATTGTAAGAAATTGAAACGTTAATATTGTCCCGATTCCGATTCGGACGAGCTTATGACTCCGCTTATGACTCCGATTATCAATTTTCACTAGGTCGTAAGCGTTCTTAGCACTCCAGCTACTACTCCGACTCCAACTCCGTCGTTAGTGATAATTTTAAGAAGTAAATAACAAGTCACGTTGTTCCGTTGAATTAAGTCTGCTTCAATGAACCACATGACTGATTTAATAGCCATAGCTTGTCATAATCACACCAACAACGGCATCTGTTGGCTCTTGTTTTGCGATACCAGTGCCGCTGTATAATGAACTCATTGTTTGTCTTTGGATTTTCCTCGCCGGCTCTTTATGATACTGCACAACTGGTGACAATAAACACTGTAATGTGCTCTTTTTCTGCTGTTAGGGAAATTCGTGGCTCATCGATTTTTAACTGCTACGTGACGTCCAGAGAGAAAACGTTAGAGCGAGAGAAAAACTTCCTTAAATAGCAACTACTTCCCTGAAACTTGAGATGCCAAAATGTCAATCATGCACCCAATGTGTATTTATTCATGTCATTTATACGTGTTTTGATCATGATGAATCCAATGGACAATGCAATACTTTTTCTATTGTTCGAATGTGAACTAGACATTCATCATCAAAAATGATCCAACCATTGAAAATCATCCAGTTTTCACGGATGAAAATCGCGCAGAAAAACGTGAAATTAAATCTCTTTATTAGTTCAATACAATGAAACGAAACTAAGTTTCACTTTATGACTATACTGTATGGGAAATAACAAGCTATTAATGTAACTTCTACCCAAATTGCAGTAGTCACTGTTTTTCTGTAGCTTGCACTATTGAAGGGAATTCCTCCACCTTCGGGCTCTCTCTGTTGTTGCTGTGCTTGAGTTTGATTATGATGAAACGTGAAAAGGATTTTCAAATAACAAAAAAGTGAGACAAAAATGCAAGTTAATATTAATGTAGAGTTATATATTTTTGCAAAGGTAAATTCCCAAATCATCATTACAGCGAAACCAAGGCTGAGAGAGCAATAGAAAGTTAGTAATGCTCGAACGCGCCTCAAAGTTACAACGTGTCTGTATCTCAATCACAACAACAGGGCAAAAAGTCTGTCCACAGTTATTGTGGTCATTGTTAGCAGAGAAACGGCAGACAGTGTTGTGAAACTAACTGCAGAAATCGTCGCAAAGTAAAAACAAAGATTAGTTAAGTGGTTTCCTTTTGCCAGGAGCGCCTCATAAACAGCAAGGCTTGGTTCTGAAATAAGGCCTACTAACAGATCGGTGACTGGAAGGCAACGGTACAGAAGTTTTGATGGCGGATGAAGGGAAGACTCTGTGTGCAAGGCAACTAGAATCAGCGTATATCCAAGGATAGCAGTTATAGCGGAAAAAGTTTATAGCGGAAATAAACGCCCAATGTTTTCCTGATGAATGGGCTGTGCATAGGAGAAACTGAATGCTCTTCCTGTATTCTGTGATGGCCGAGGAGTTTTCCATCGCTTGTCGAGTTTCCGTGTTGCCCCAAGAAATGAAAATTAGCTGCGACGCCGACTATCATTTCAGTTTACGTCAAACTTGGTCACGTGGGCGTGTGCCTTAAACAGGTTTAATGGAGCTATTCATATTTTAAGGCGGCTTCATGCTTGGAGTTAAGATTAATTTTGAATTCTAATTCTGAATTACAAGTCGTAGTTTTCTTTATGACTAATTTAGGTGAATAGATATGTTTGCTTTTCTTAGCTTTCGATGGGATAAGCAAAATACATCTTTACATTAAAGCCACTTTTAAAATGACGGGCGATTTCAAACGGGTTGTTTCGTTTACATGTAAGAGTCTGGAACAAGCCACATGGCTGAGATGCCCTTCACAATCAATAACTCTTTGTTTCTCTGTGTTCGCGCCTTGCAGGTGCCGCAAAATCCAACAAAATTGGTAAAGTTAAGGTACAAATTCTAAAAGGCTTCTCTACTTTCTATTGGGTAATTTGGTAGGTTGTAGCTGCAATTAAAGCTGCACCTGCTTAATTGATCAAGTGATAAATATTCCATACACCAGAAACTGAGAGATCGAAAATTTCGATCATCTACTAAACATGTTTTTATTTGTTTATTTCATTTAATAAGTGTTTCGACTACGAAACGTAAAAAGGACAATGTAAACTTCATTTTTCCATTGTTGGAATGCGAGTTAGTCATTATTCATCTAAAATGACCCTATTTGAACCATTGCAAAGGACATACATTTATACAATGGGATGTTTTTCCGTAGAAATAAATGTTTTCGGATTCATCGATATTAGGGTATTCAAAACGTTAACGTTTACACTAAATGGGTTTTCGGATTCCTAATTAACAGTATACACACTGATATCGCTCCTTGTCAAAATTCACAGGATCAGTTACCAAGAGTTTAATTTGTTGTTCGGTGAACATGAACAACATGGCGCTCAAATAGAAGTCAAGAACGGATCAAGGCACCACGCGAAACGTTAGCTGGGTAAATGATAATTCCTCACGAATTAGGAAGAAAATTCTCCTTATGGCTAGCGCAAACTCGTCTAAATTTAATTTTAATCCAAATTTGATCTAAAGTTATGGATTATTATGAATTATTTTTCGACCGTTTAGTCTGACAAACACATGTATGTATGTGTGTGTGTGCATTTGAAGGTGTACGAAATTCAATCGAATTGATGTGCTTAAGCTATTCTACTTTTGATTGCATTTCTTGGAATCGATTAATAGCTCATTACTCGTTTCCAGGTCTTTAAGGCAAGAAATGAGTCAAGCTCTTTACATCAGCCTATAAACGTTTCAGTCTATTTTCCTTAGCCTTTGTCGTTGTTATTTGCGTTTCTCAAGCAAGCGAGACATTTTGAATTTCAGAGTTATGGCGGTGCGTGACATACACCTACGAACACGTTTCTCAAAAAACATATACTTATCTCGTGATTTTTAGCCCAGTCAGAAGTTAAAGAATTAAGAAAAGTGCTAATGTAAATGCTTGTTTATTCAGTACAGATAATCAGTCGCCTAGATAGCCAAAGTAACTTCCAGATGTTTACACTATTTACCGGCCGCAATGATGGCGTATCACGGAGGTACACCAACATGGCGGCTCCATACTGGGCTCTGTAAATTTGTGCAAAATATTTCGACGAATATCTGAGCTTGGGAAAAAACACAGACTTAAAAATTGGAGAAGTATCATCTTTATAAAAATGCACCTAACCCCCAAATTTTTTTTTCGCTAAAGCGAATGTACATGTTATTTGAAATACTTCTGCGAAAAAATTTTTGGATTCGGTAAATCCTCAATTTTCTGTGCCCCGACGAAATCTCGAAAATAGCCCCAAAACACCGCCATTTTGTTTCACGACCGAGTTTGAGGAGAATGGGTCCCGCGGCTGTTGTGACGTCTACCCAGGTAGGTCGAATATCTCACGTCCTCTCATTTCCTTCAGGATGGTGCAATACACATTCGAAAAGTGCGCAGAAATACCTTCCAGAAGTGCTATCGGCTGTTGCAGCAATATCCCAGATCTAAAACAAGATATACTGTACAATTTACTGGCGATGATCGGTCAATGGTACAATAAAGACGTAAACGATGGTTGATTTTGTCGAACCGAAACAAGCGACCTGAGTCAGTGAGAACCATTGAAGACCTCTCGCTGGAATTTGTTACGCAGACTTTTAAACGCTATTTTCAAAATTTTCTCCTTAAAGCCAACCAGCAATTTGTCGAAATACTATCGACAACCTATATCTTCCAGTCCCGCAGTATTTATGACAGCCGGCAAAGTTGTGTGATCAATCAAGAAGTGTTACGAACAAATATACTGATGTGTAAATGGTATCCAGTCATTTCGCCAACGAGTCGTTTCGCTAACGTCTCGTTCGCCAACGTCTTAGGTCGATTCGCCAACGTCCTAAGTCGCTTCGCCAACGTCCTACTGGTCAATTCGCCAACGTCTAAATAAAAGTTTACCGTCACTTGTGTGTGTTGTCATTTATTTCATTCCCTTACCCAGAGTTATTTTCCATGCAAGAGCACCTCATTATTTAGGACGACAGTTCTCTGCTACGCTACCCCTCCCGCTAAGAATTTTTTTTTTTGTATGAATACTAACGGGGGGAGGAAGCGTGACTGATTTATAACAATCAGTACAGCTTGAATGTTACTAAAACTACCTAAAACTACCTAAAAATATCTAAACGGTATTAAGCATTCATTTATCACGCGCGTGTGTGCAATTAACCTTTCTTTTCCTATTTGAAAAAAAAAAGAAAAAAAAAATCCAAAATTTCGCTGTTTAGAATATGTGACATTGTTTAGAATATGTGTGTAACATTATCTGCGGACCGCTTAGCTATAGGGAACACATCCTTTTCGCTTATCCGACGAATTTCACTGCAAACTTTGAAAAAAATTTACACTGCTTATTTGGAGTTAGGACTTAAAACGTGTGGCAATGTGAAATCGGTAATTGTATGAAATGTTTCCTTCCACCTTGCTTCCCGTAGCTTCAAAAATACAGGTCCAAACAATTCTACGATTTTCGATCGATCGAAGCCTGTGTTTTGGAGGTCATTAAGGTAGCTGAACACAGTTTTTGATACCTGTCTTTCATTCACCTTTTTCTCTAAAACCCTTCATCCCTCGGTCGCCAAAAATGGCAACAAGCAAGTTAATAACACAAACTTTGGTTTTTTGATGGTTAAGCTGATGTATGTGCCGTTTTCATGGCAACATGAATAAATGTAAACAGGCCTTTAAAATCGGTTTTGTTTATTTGCAGAAAATCTAGTCATTAGATTTTCTCTATAATTTGCATGCAACAAGCTTGTAACGATTCTCACAAGTTAACATCATTTTGCAAATAATTTAACAGAGAGATCCTTAATTATCCCTTCTTGTGGGTTCACTGGAATATCTAGAATTTCCTCAGTTATAGTTCAATTATTTTCAATACTTCAGTTACTTATTTCTTAAAGTATTTTTGTGCCAAATTTCGTGAAATTCTAATGAGTGGTTCTCGAGAAATAGGCGTATTTCCAAGAGTGCAATTTTTCATTCAATCGCAATTTTTTGACTTACTACGCATGCGCTGCATTTAACTGGGTTCTTTTGGTAACAAAGAAAAAGCTGAGAATTGCTGGGTTCTTTGCATCGTTACCTTTTCTAACATATCTTTGTAATAAAAGACTAAAGCCATCAATACACTGCGTTCAATCATAGGGAAAAAATAGCTCAGATAGTGCGGGTGTCGAGTAAATAAAATGATCGCTCTATTGACGGCATGTTTGTTTTTTTTTCCAATTCTTGTGCGCGCGCTGAATTGCATCAGCAAAAGCGCGCGCGAAAACTGTGTTCGGCCTCCTTAAGTCTCGAAAACTGCAACACTTACGTCGCTCTTATAGACATGAAGCATTCCAGAAACTTAAACACAAACTGGATTTAATAGCACAACCATACATTGACAAACTGCATTCTCGCTAAGGACAAATGTAAACGGGTTATAAACACGTGTGGGAGTCTTGTGTTTAGGTGACGAAATTACCATCCAAAGCAGTCCTTGAGTTTTCTTTCCTGCTTTTCGTTTGCCTGCTCCTCCACTTCGTATCTAGCTTTCCATTCCTAATGCACAAGCACCTCGTCCGCAAAAAAGTGTTCCCCGTCGTCGCTTGAAATATTGTAAATAGTTCACAAAGCTCTAAGCAGTGAGTTCACGGTTGTTGAACGTACTCGATCGAAGTTTATTTCGGTGTCTTCCGAATCGAAACCTAACTCTGACTCCAGTGACGAAAAAGAAATGATTTTGAAACAAAACTTGGACGTTTTAGTCCCAAAATATATTGGAACGATTAATTTTGTTTTCCATTTTCTCGAGCAAATACAGAAAGCTGACCGAGGCGCCACTGTGTTTGGTTCCTGGGTAGACGTCATCAGCAACCGCCGCCCCAGACTCCCTGAAACGCGGTCGTGTAACGCTTCAGGCGCGACTTTGAGAGGGCATAGAAAATCGAGGATTCAACCAAATTCAAATATTTTTTCGCCCAAATGCTTCAAATAACAAGTGGATTCGTTTTAGCGAAAAAAAAAAATTGGGGGTTGGGTGCACTTTAACCTCCTATAACATCACAATTTCTTGACTTTATCCACTAACTGGTTTTCAAATAATTTTTTGTGTCAGGATTGCGTGACAGTGCAAGAGAAGAATTGTTTTACTGGGGTCAACATATATTAGTTTCTTTCACCTTAAATGTACAATAATTCGCTACATGGGTTTTACTCTTGTAAAGACACATAACTCTGTTACAAGAAAATAACGAGAGAATGTCCTTTAGTTCGAGATTTTATCTTTATTATACTTAACGAAGTTTCTCAGAGCGTTTTACTTAGGTGTACTCGAACAGATACATTCGTAAACAAATTCTCTAACCTTTCTGCTCTTGTTGCTCAGAAGTTCTTGAGTTTGTGTAGGGATTCTACTTGGTTCACGATCTAAAAATACGATGACGCTTCTGAAGATGCCTTTTATCAAGTTGAAAAGTTGATAGCCCCGGTTGATGGCTCCTTTGGTATAACTGTCTGGCGTGATTCTTGATAAATTCACTCAAAATGTTCGCTGGTCAATTGATCTCTCGTAAGACTTGCAGACCGACCCGTTGCGAAAACGCTTAACGTCCTTTAGTGTTGGTCTACCGCGAACGGTGTGTTCGTTTGTATGTGATTTCATCGCCCTAGAAATCAAGGAATCCGTGCTAACTTTTCACGACGGCAACCTTTGTAAACTCCATGTGCTGTACGCATGCAGGGGTGACGCATGCGCTTTAGAGACCAGACGGCGATTTGTGACTGAACGTGGAAAAGGAAAAAAAAAAAAAAAAAACCGGAGTCGAAATTTAAACCCAGGTCTCACTGCCTGGGTAATAACGGAATGATGTATAAGGAATTATGCATTTCATTTCAAATACAGCTAAAATGAAAATAGCTATTCATATTTTAACGTGCAATTTTGGCTTCATCCTTCCAGTTAAGATTAAGTCTACTTGTTTGATAATGCATGAAGTACGTCGACGGAGAAGAAATGCCTCTCTTCAAAATTGAGATGCGTGCATAGAGGACACGCACTATTAACTAGATAGTCAAATTGACATTTGCTGTCTCTAGAATGAAGGTAATCCCTAAAAGGTAAAGAATTTCCTGAATTGGATGTCATAGTTTTCTTTTCGAATAATTTAGATGACTGGATACGTTTACTTTTCTTAGCTATCGATTGGATAAGCGCAATACATCTATACATTAAAGCCGCTTTTAAAATGACGGGCGATTTCAAACGGGTCGTTTAATTCGTTTACATGGAAGAAGTCACATGCCTGAGATACCCTCCACAATCAATAACTCTTTGTTTCTCTGTGTTCGCGCCTTGCAGGTTTCGCAAAATCCAACAAAATTGTTTAAGGTACAAATTCTGAAAGGTTTCTGTTCTTTCTATTGGGGAATTTGGTAGCTTGTAGCTGCAATTAAAGCTGCACCTGCTTAATTGATCAAGTAATAAATTTGAACTTATTGTAGCCAGTAAGAGAAACGCATTCGTGTTAGCATGCAAATAGGTTTATATTAAAAATCGATAGAAAACACTGCTTGAAAACGCAAGGAGAGTCACTTGTTTATTTTAATTATCAAGAAATAAATTCTCCCCTTTTGCTTTAATGTCAGAAAATATCAATTTTTTAATGTCGGTTAACGTTGGATATTCAACAATTCTTCACTGACGTAGAGGCGAATAGTGCTGTGACTCTCAATACTTGCTTCGTTTTGGTGACCAGTTATCGCCTTTATGTGTCAACTCTCGTAATTTGCTGCTGATAAAACCGTCACAGTAGTTGCCCTGATCGAGTGATTAGTCAAATACGGCTGTATTCCTCCTCTGGAGGTCATACCGCGGAGCCTGTTTTCAAGCGAATTATGACCCAGTGGAACTGAGTAGAACCACAGTTCATCTTTGGCAGGATTGAATGCCTTGCAAGGGCTTCTTGGCCTTTGAAAAAGATTACTGGATTCCGGATTTAGGTGTCTGAGATATTTCGAGATGAGCTTTACTGGACAGCGCTTGAAGCCGGGTCTTTCGAAAATTGTTCCGTTGGATTCGTCATCTTGGTCATCAAGACCACCTTGATGGTTCTTTGTTGCCAACACAGCTCCTCGCTCGTTGCTCACTTCGTAATATTCTTCGCCAGCTGGTGTCCTTTTTTTTCAAGGCAAGCACGGCTTTCTTCATTGTATGCTGGTTTTCCCTGCCTCTTTTGCCGAGGAAAAGGTTGATAAAGAACCAAGCGGTTTGTTGTAATTTTCCAGGATTAGGCGTGTCAAACTCGACGAGCTCTCCTCCATCGTACAGCTTTTCAACTACCTCTTCTGTCAACGCTTGCTTATGGGCTGTCGGAGCTATGTCGCCTCTTTTGCTGCGAGTTTTCAAATAATTGCTGAGGGTTTTGTTTGCGTCTGTAAAAAGGGGGTCTCCGATAATGGAAAAAGGCTTATTCAGCGATGGACTTCTCAGGTGTCGATCAAGGGCTGCTCGAATATCGGTAAGCGATGTTTTATTGTAAAAAGTTGAATGCCTAAATTAAATACTTAAATGCAGGGTCAGAGTAATAAGAAAATAACTCATGTAAAGAAGTATTGGACAGTTTTTATGATTATTATTTTGGTTTATATAATTGCTTCTGCATTTAATTAGGCTGCTTGAGGACTTACATAATAGGACAGTTATAACACCTTGCCAACATTGCGCTATGAAAACTTTAAAAAGAGAATACCAAGGAGGAAGGTGACAAGTTCGGGAAACCGAAGTCATGACGCCAGAGAAATAGTTCCATAACAAACAAGAGATGCTGTTGATTGCCACAAGACATCAAGAAATGGAGATTATTCGTGAATAGTAATTATACCTATGACTATACTGTATGGCAAATCATAACAAGCTACTAATCTGACTTTTACCCAAATTGCAGTAGTCACTGTTTTTCTGTATCTTGCGATATTGAAGGGAAATCCTCCACTGGCGGGTTGTCCTTGGTGTTGCTGAGCTTGAATTTGATTATGGCGAAGCGTGAATAAGATTTTCAAATAACAGATGAGTGATATAAGTGATATAAAATGTGTAGTTATAGCTTATTCCAATCGGAAAATGCCAAGTTATTATCACTGCGAAACCAAGCCTAGGCCTGACAATCTAAAACAATACAACTAATGCTCTAACTCGCCCCAAATTTACAATGTGTCTGTATCTCAATCCCAACAGCAGGGCGAGAAGTTTATCGACACTTATCGTGGTCATTGTTAGCAAAGAAACTGCAGACCGAGGTTTGAAACGAACTGTACAAATCCTTGCAAAGTAAAAACAAAGATCAATCGAGCGGTGTTCTTTTACCTAGAGCACCTTTTGTGATGCAGGCTTGGTTGTAAAATAAGGCCTACCAACAGTGATTGCAAGGCAGCGGTACGGAAGTTTTGATGGCGGATGCAGGGAAGACTCCTTGTAACGGTAAAGAGAAGGTATGTATAGCAGAGGCAAATATCCAGTGATCTCCTGAAGAATGGCTTGTACAAAGCAAGGACTGACTGGTTTTCTGGTATTCTTCAATGACCGACGAATTTTCCATTGCCAATTTAAATTTCCTTGTCAAGATAATCGTGGAAATTGTCCTCATTGCTTGCAGTCAATACATATCACATCACAGCAGTTGGTCACGTGGGCCTGGCCCGAGGTTATTGCTATCTGCTTAGAACTGGAGAAAACAGTTTCGCATCAGCGATTAGAAAACACCGCCGATTAGCTGTCGATCCTAACAGTTACTAAATTAACATCCATGCCGTTTTAATGCGGCGAAATAGGATAATTAGTTGATTTAATTAGGCCAATTTCGATATATTAAGATCCTAACATGTCTCTGAGGCTTTAGGGGACTAATAGACAATAAATTGAGGTGGTGTAGGAACACGCATAAACAATATGCTTGTTTGCTTAAGACTCGGACTCGTGGTAAAATTGTTTTAGGTCAGAAAATGTCATGTCTGCAAAATTATTATTATCCTTTTCGGAACTGAAAGTAATATTAAGCCCAATTGCCTTGTTACAAAAAGCAATTCTCCCTGACGTGTGGTATTTTCTGAACCATTCGACTTGGAAACACGAGCTGCCTAAGTCAACCACCACGCAAAGAAATCCAGATGGAATAATCTAATTATTTTAACAGAACCTGCTAGTCGTTCAAAACCTGTCTAAATCCTATACGAAGACACTTCCAAAATGCAATGAGGCGCCGCCATTTTGGTAACAACCACACACTGCTAGGCTACTCACTATCTACAATACAGTAGAAGGCGAGGAACGTAACCAGTGAGACTACAGCATTTGTGTTAGAACGCAAATAGTCTTATTTTTTTTTTTTTTTTGTAATTTTTATTTTTTTTCAACATTTTGGGTTATAATACATACAATACAACACAAGACATAACACTAGTTACAATACTTACAATACGTCATAACTACAATAGATTACATACAACAAATTATAATTACTAATCGTAGCCTAATTATACCTAAAGAATATACAATGCGTTGTTTACAATAGTGCAGCTACCCAAATACAGAAAAAAAAAAAAAAAAAAAAAAAAAAAGAAAGTAAGTTAGTGACATGCTGAGAAGGAGAAATTACAAATTAAGCTCAACTATTATTAAGAGATGGCATTAGTTTTTCCCACTTTTTGTAATGTTTATAAAGTTGGTTATTTTTGGTAGCTATTTTTTTTTCAATGTAATAAACGGTTTTTGTCTTTGCTAAAAATATTGTTAATGTTGGTTTAATTTTATTTAATTTACATTTATAAATAAAAAACTTTCCTAGCAGTATCAAGTGATTCAGGATAATAAAGTCTTCGTTGTTGTTGAACACTCCAAACAATATATTTTCAAATGTCAAAGTGACCAAAGATACATTCTGGTTTGAAAGCCAAGAAGAAAAAGCCCGCCAGAAGTCTTTTGTTGTATCACAATAAAAGAGCAAATGTTCGAGGGACTCGACCTCTTTCAAACAAAAGGTGCACATTGGTGATTCAATCATTTTAAAACGGAATAACCTCTCATTTGTGAAAATTATATCGTTTAATAATTTATATTGGAACTCTCTAATTTTTGTTTCAAGTGTGACAGTGAATGGTAAAGAATAAATTTTTTTCCAGTCTTCTATAACCTCTGGATATTTGTCCTTCAACTTCCTTTTGGCGGTTGGAGGAGTTTGTTTCTTTGTTTTAAATCCTTTATACAAAAGTTTTGAAGAGGCTTTTAACAGATCCGATTTGGTTTCGTCGATATAAATATACACTGTATCCAAATGCTGTTGAGGATATAGTTGCTGATGTTGAATATGTGATTCTTTGATAATTAATCTCCATTCTTTTGGTATGGCATCTACAATTCCTATTAATTTGAAGTACTGGATTGGAGATAGATTCGCTTCCAACACTTTAGGGCTTTCAAGAAATTTACCCGTATCGGATAACAAGTCACCAATTTTAACAATTCCTTTAGTAAACAAATGTTTTTCAAAAAGAGATTTTCCGTGTATCACAATATTCCTATTATTCCAAATAATTTGGTCTACAACATCCTCATAGGTGGCTACCTTGGATTTCTTTAAATTACGAAATGCCTCTAGACACTCTTTGTAGAATATTGGAAGATGAACCGGTAGTTTACTAGTTTCAAAATCACAGAACAGGATGAGTTTTCCACCTATATTTCCAAAAAAGAAATCATCTAAAATAGTTTTCCAAGTGCTGTTGCTCTCTCCTAGATACTTTTTTAAGATCATCACTCTTTGAGCCGATATCATGGATTCAATATCAAGCATTTTTAGTCCTCCATTTTCAATATCATTGATAAGCGCGGTCCGTTTAATTTTATCGTTACCTTTCCAAATGAAACCGAAAATCAGTCTGTTTATCTCCTTGACAAGATCGTTTGATATTGAGATTGCAGTCGCTTTACTCAAAAATTTTGGAATAATGAAGGTCTTAACTATTTGAATCTTACCAATCAGGGTAAGACCCCTCCACTTCCACATACTCAGCGTTTTTTTAATAGATTTGAATATTGAGTCGAAGTTTGCTTTGTCTCGTGATGGTTTGTGATAGTCAAAAACGGTACCTAATATCTTGATTGATTTTCGCACTTTGTGAGTAAAGTCATTTTGTACTAGTTTATGTGGGCCGATACCAAAAACTTCTGTTTTATCGTCGTTAATTCGGAGACCAGAATGCAATGAAAAAACCTTTAAAGTTGTACAAAGTCGCGAATATGCATTTATGTCTTTTAGAAAACAAGTCATGTCATCTGCAAAAAGCGTGAGTTTGATCTCCACGTTTTTGACCATTATTCCTTGTATGGTTTTATCCTGCCTGATTTGACATGCGAGAACTTCCAAAGCTAAGATGAATAATAAAGGTGATAGAGGGTCACCTTGTCGTACACCACGATGGATACAGAAAAGGTCTGTAGTAAAGCCGTTATTTAAGATACAGCTGGATATGTTTGTATAAAATGTTTTTACCCATTGTAAAAAATACGGTCCAAAATTGAATTTTTCCAATACTTTAAATAGATATGTATGGTCCAGAGAATCAAATGCCTTTTCAAAGTCAATTGCCATTAGAATACCTGTTGTATTTGTGAGTTTTGCCAATTCAAGTAAATCATCGATTGTTCTAACTGCATCAAATGTAGACCTTCCTTTGATAAAACCATTTTGATTATGGTGAATAAGTTCTGGCAGGATTGGCTCCAGCCTTCTAGCAAACGCTTTGGATGCAATTTTAACATCTACGTTGATCAGTGAGATAGGTCGCCAGTTCTTTATAAATCGTCTATCTTTATCTTTTTTCTCCAATAGGGTAATCATTGCCTGCTTTTGCGAAGTTGATAGTTGCCCGTGTTGGTGAGAGAAGTTTAGAGACTTTTCGAGATACTTTGCAACCACGTGCCAGAACGCCAAGTAAAATTCCACAGTTAAACCGTCACTTCCAGGTGTTTTGTTTTTCGGAAATGTCTTCAATGCTTCGTACAGTTCGGATCTAGTAAGTTGTTTATCTAAAGTCATTTTCTCTTCATCAGACAATTTTTTAGTATCCACTTCATTAAGGAAACGATCAATTGAATTCTCACCTAAATTATACGAGTCTCTATCATAGAGTTTTTCATAGAAATCATGAATCTCTTTCATTGTTTCTTTTGGGTCTGTTATATATGAATCATTATCCACGGATAATTTCCGTATACATGTCTTTTTCTTTTTAGCACTTTCTAAATTTAAAAAATACTTGCTATTCTTTTCGCCCTCTTCATACCAACTCACCCGAGATCTTATGATTGCTCCTTGTGTTATATAATCATAATGGCGTTCGTATTCTGATTTGAGAACTTCTAAATCGCAGAGATTTTCAGCACTTGGGTGTTCGTCACATTTTCGCTGACACTCTTTTAATCTAATTTCCAAATTTACCAGCTCTGACCTTCTCTCTTTTGCTTTCTTCTTACTATAACCAATCGTTTCATAGCGTATTTTATATTTTAAATAATCCCAGGTAACCCGCGGGTCTTCGATTTCTCTACTTTCGTCTACCCATTCACCGATTTTGTTTCTAATTAGGTCTACATATTCTTTATCTTCTGACAAACTTGCATTGAATTTCCAAAAAGACGGTCCATAGGTTGAGTTCTCTATACCATTAATGTACAACGTAATGGCGGAATGGTCAGATCTAATAGCAGGGATAATATCGACCTTATCAACCTCTTCCTGTATATTATTTGATATCAACCAATAATCTAACCGCCGTTGAATCATTGGAGTTTTCTGTCTCCAGGAGAAACGTTTTAATTTTGGGTTTCTGATTCTCCAGATGTCTATTAGGTCAAGAGAAAAACATAGATTTTCTATCTTTTTGGACGATTCTTTCAATTTTGGAGATCCTCCCGATCCATCCAAATCTGGGTCGCGGATAACATTAAAGTCACCACCTATTATTATTTTGCAATCAGTGTCAATTTCCAATTTGTCGAATTCGTTCTGTATTTCGTCGTAAAAGATGCATTGTTCGTTGGTCTTATTTGGCGCATAGATATTCAAAAATAAAAAAGATTGACCTTGAACAAGACCTTTTAGAATGATATACCGACCTAGATTATCTTGTTTACATACCTCAAATATACAGTCAAGCCCTTCTTTGACTAGTGTTAAGACACCTCTGCTGTGTTCAGAACCATGACAAAAAAACAAGTCTCCTCTCCACTGGGATTTCCAGGTGTTTTCCACCTCGGATGTGCTGTAGGTCTCTTGTAGAAAAATTATATCAGCTTTATCCTTCATACACCAATGAAAAAGTGCTTTTCGTTTATCAAAAGATCTTATCCCCCGAACATTTAAGGATAGGATACCAAAATTTAAATTAAGTTTTGTAACTTTTTAAGGACATATTTAAGTGAAAAGGCGAGCAGTTGCAGAGAATGAGATAGTAATCTTTAGTAGATGAGCTAATGAAAAAATTTGCATGTCTCTTGAACAAAAAAAAGGTAAAACTAATTAATATTGAAAAGGAAAAAGAAACAAAAGAAAAACATTTATAACACCTACAACTACAATTGAACATGTATGTAAAACAGTAGCCAGCGATAAAAGCTGTTAATTGCGCTACTAATGGAATAGGTCTTGCACGCATTGCGCTAACTAGATGACACGCATGCAGCTCCATTTTTAAGAACAAGTGTGAATGAGGCTTACATGTTATGAATACCTAGATAGAGAGTTTCTGTTCCAAAGAAATTAGAAGATTCGTATACCCTCAATAAAAAGTTTGTCCGGCTCTGATCTTTTGAAGAACGCCGATTTTCCGTCTTCTTTTGCTTTTTTGAACTTAGGCATTAATTCCTTTCTGCGGTCCACAATTTCTTTCGGAAGGTCTGGCGATATTCCGAAACCAGTTCCTTTCAGCTTTCTTGCACTTGACATGACTCGCTCTCTGTCGGAGTATCGCAAAAAACGTGCGATTATTGGTCTTGGTTTTTCTTGCGATGGGTCGCGCTTGCCAATGCGGTGCACTCGTTGATACTCAAAAGAATCCGCCTCGCTGATGTTAAGTTCCTTCTGTATAAAGCCAATTAACACCTCTTTGACATTTTCTTCTGAGAGGTGGAAAGATTCAGCAATGCCGTAGAAGCGAAGGTTTTCCCGTCTTTGATACACCTCCATATACAACTTCTCGTTTCTTAAGGCCTCGATCTTTCCCTTGAATTTGTTTTCGGTGTTTACTGTATTTTCTTGGATAGTTTGTTCCAGAAGCTTTACTTTCTTCTTTAAGTTTTCTATCTCTGTATTTGCGAACGACATTCCTTCATCTAACACCTTCAGTTTTGTTGTGGCGTCCCTGCTGAAGCTTTCAAACTGCTCAGCTTTATCCTGTAACTTGTTAACCTTTCCATCGACCACTTTCACAAAACCCTCAAGGATGTCCAATTTCTTTTCCATGTTGTCTAACTTCTGCAGAACAAGGTCTAGCTTCGGCATTACAGAATTAGCCAACTCCACGACAGCGGCGGTTTCGTCTTCTTCGCTCGATTGCACCGTGTCAGACATGTGCAACTTGACTTTGGCTTTCTTCTCCAACGGTGAAAGGGATTCTTCTTCCGACGAGTTGGATACACTTCTCCAAGTTGGCCCAGTTCTCTCTACATGAGTTTTTCGTCTGAACTTTTCTCCTTTTTCTGCCATGTAGAGGCCTCCATATACGAATTTTGAACGGAGCTAGCAAAAACACGTCTATACTCTACCCATGCTCGGCCCAATCCCCGCAAATAGTCTTATGTTATCGATAGAAACACGGAAAAATTCGCCTATTTTATGTAGAAAACACTGCTTGAATGTGAGGAAAATAACTCGTTTATTTTGATTATTGAGATGTCAATTCTCCTCTTTTGTTTTTATTTTATATCAATAATGTTAATTTCTTGATGTCGGTTAACGTTGGAAACTAACATGAATTCTTGTTTGCTTATTTACTTTGGCTCGACACTTAAATGCAAGATCATAAAGCCAGAAAATAAGTCATGTAAAGAACGATTAGGCATTTATTATGATTGGTATATTGGTTTATTATTACCTTCTGCTCACTGATATAAGGCTGTTTGATTGAGGAAATGAAGATTTGCATGATGAAACAGCTCTAGTATTTCGCCAGTATTACGCTAATGAAAACGGTTAAAAGAAATGCCAAAGAGGAAGTTGTCAAGCTCCGGAAATTGATATTCACTACACCAGTAAAATAGTTCCATAAGAATTAATCTGTCATCTTTACTTACACATTTGCCTTTTATCATTATATTTCACGTAATTGTGAGTACATTTCTTTCATCGTTTCCCTTAAATTGCTTGTCAACTCGAATTACTTAAATTGGCTAATCAGTGCAAAATTGGTTCGTTCAAAACCTAAATCAAGCAAATGCACCATCATGTTTTTTAAAAAAACAGCCAGGCGCATGAAAAATTATAGCGACAACAGCAAAGGGAATTAATTATTGAACATCTGTGTTCTCACGTATTTGCATTCTGCTGTGACATATTTGATCTGGCTAAGACGGGAAAACGTCCTTCTTTATGAAAAACTCGCTGGTCTTTTTCTTTTTCTTGTTTTTTGTTTTTTATCTTAGTCATTAGGTAGAGGAATGATGGATGTCTCGAGCAATTTATCATTTCAAATGACGAAATAAATTGGAATGGTAACTAAAGTTTAACTCGTTTTATCATGTTAGACTGACAAAATGAAATGCATCACTGGAGAAATTAAACAGTCAAATTGAAAGTTGTTGTATCTAATATGAAGGCTGCCTGTAAAAGAAAACACTGTACGGAAATCAAATGGACAATGCAAACTTTTTTTTCTATTGCTTGAATTTGAGCAAGTCATTCCTCATGGAAAATGGCCCAGGTTTAAAACACTGAAGTTTTCACGATAGAAAATCGAGCAAACACACCAATTTGCGACTTTATAGGTTAAAAAACAAAGGAGCTAAACGAAACTCCATTTGAATACAACCTTCATGTCAAGCTCCATATGTTTATTCATTAATTCTTAACCTAACAAGTTTGACAAACACAGAATCTGTCTGATCGTGTTCTTTACTTCTTGTTTCACCTCTTTGATCCTCCAGCAATAAAGAACTGGGTTGAGGGATGAATTTAAACAGACAAGAGTTACCGTTGATTCCCACATGACATCAAGAAACGGAGATGATCCTTGATTAACAATTATACCTATGACTATACTGTATGGCAAATAGCAAGCTATTAATGTAACTTCTACCCAAATTGCAGTAGTCACTGTTTTTCTGTATCTTGCAACATTGAAGGGAAATCCTCCACCGTTGGGCTGTCCTTGTTGATGCTGAATATGTGTTTGATTTTGGCGAAGCGCGAAAAATATTCTCAAATAACAAAAGAGTGAGACAAAAATGCAAAGCAATATTAATGCAGAGTTATAGCTTTTTCCAATGGAGAATTCCCAAATCATCATCACAGCGAAAATAAGGCTGACAATCCAAAAAAAAGTAACCAATACTAGAATTCGCCTCACAGTTACAATTTGTCTGTATCTTAATCGCAGTAACAGAGCGAGAAGTCTGTCCACACTTATCGTGGCCATTAATAGCAAAGAAACTGCAGACAGAGTTGTAAAACTTACTGCACAAATCCTTGCGATGTAAAAACAACTATGTTCAGTCAAGCGCTGTTCTTTTGCCAAGATTGCGTGATAAGCAAGGCTCGGCTGTAAAACAAGGCCTACGAACAGATCAGTGGTTGCGAGGCAGCGGTACAGAAGTTTTGATGGCGGATGAAGGGAAGACTCCTTTTGCAAAGCAACTAGAATCAGCGTATTGCCAAGGATGGTAGTAATGGAAAGGAAAACCAACACAACAGAGGCAAAAATCCAGGGATCTCCGGATGAATGGGTTGTACAAAGCAAGGACTGAATGGTTTTCTTGTATTCTTCAATGGCAAATAAATGTTCCATTGCTAATCGATTTTTCGTGTGCTGAGATAACGAATTGAAATCGTCTGCAATGCTTGCCGT
Source organism: Orbicella franksi (assembly GCF_964199315.1). Lineage (NCBI taxonomy): Eukaryota > Metazoa > Cnidaria > Anthozoa > Scleractinia > Merulinidae > Orbicella > Orbicella franksi. The sequence continues at coordinate 10,042,243 of NC_138155.1, read as the reverse complement.
CAATTTACTTTATGTCGTCGTGGTTGATCACGTGCACTTGGCCCGAGGTTCTTGCTGTCTTCTTTAAACCGATTTAAACAGCTTTTTCTCAGGAATTATCAAACAAAGCAGAACATTGGTCGATCTTGACAGTTACTAAGTTTACATTTATATCGTTTAAAGGCGGCAGTTTTTCCAGGCGAAATAGCATAATTGATTGATCTAATTCGATACACTGAAATTCTATGAGGGCTGTGAGCATCAGGGGAGTAAAACTAAAGAATACAAAATGGCGTTGATGCACGCGTAAAATAGTTCTGTTTTTTAAATCTCCTTAGCCTTGGGCCCAACGTGGCATTTTAATAAACAATTATTGGATGAGGTTTTTGTGATATCCAGAATAATCAAGGTCGAGGTAGGGGTTACCCTTACCGAGACATTGATTATTCTGGATATCACAAAAACCGAATCTAATAATTGTTTATTATAAATTAAACGGAAAACCAGGAAGTTAGGTTTTTGCTTTTTCACTGACGGCGAGCAACACAAAGCGCGCGCGCGAACTTGACATGATTAACCTTAGAAATTATGCACCACGGTCACACATGACATAATTACCCGTGACCTTGAGTGTCCTTGACATGTCGTGATTATTGTGTAATCTGCGGCCAGATGACGTCACGTACTTAATTAACAAAAGAAGATGTCCTCCAAGTTCTAATATCTCCCATATATCCTTGAGCCAACCTTTACGCGTATCTTTTTTATTTTTAAAACAGTCTTCACCCCAGGCGAGCTCAAATTCCCGCGAAAGCATATTGTTTTCACTGACGTCCGCATATCACTTCTAAAAAAAACATGGCGGCCGAAGTGGCAAGTTTCGTCTTGTTTCCTACTCCCATATTCCTGTTTAATTCGGTCCAGAAGGCTGTATTTACAGGCGAGAGACCCTGGTGTCTAACTTATTGCTTGTTAATAAATAACTTGATTGACCTCGAGCGTTGGAATCCAGAATTATCCCTCGCGGTGAAGCTTTGTAGTAAAGCTGTTTTACCAGCTTTGTCGTTGTTTTTAATTTGTTCCTTTCGCAGTGACTGTCCATTTGTTTTCGAGGCGCTTTAGTCATTACAAGAAGTCTTTAGATTTCGCTCTAGCAGGCGACGATGCGAGTTCGGGTGAAAGCGGTAACTCGGCGATGATGATCATGCTGTGAGGCTCGACCTAAGGGAAATCCTAGGAAGAAAACTTCAGGGGAAAACGAAGTCCATGTTAGCTGAGGTTGATTTACTCAAAAAGTGGCATTCTGAACTTTCTGTTACGGGTTTCAGCTGCGAAATATTAAATCTAACGACCAAACATTCACCACTTGCGGAGACCGAGCCTTCCGCTCATTTTCCTGAACGTGTGCTTGTTTTATACCCTTCGAATGTTTATACATGTGCTTCGCAAACAGGACCATTTCAGCCTGTTCGTTTGATCGTTTATGTCGATGGAAAGTGGAATCTTCAATGTCCCATCTACGAGCACATGGTTGTGAAGTCGGGTACCCTTGAGAAGGGATCGAGGTGAATAGGTTTTCGGATCGACGGATTTGGCCTTAAAAAGCGTACAGATTGTAGACTTTGCGGTAAATCGAGTGGATTCGTGGATTTTGAAAACACAGTGGATAGTGGATCAGCTGTGAATTTTGGCGCGGATTCCGGATTGTGCCTGTCTTGATGTTCCTAAACGAACTGATTTGGATCATAGATCTTTCTTCAGCTTTGGTCGGTATGCTAATGAGTTCATCCAAGTTATTTCTTTTTTTGAATGAAGTTCATTTGAATTCAGGTGCGAGACTGTTATTGGAGATGCAGTACTGTGTTATAGTCATCAAGCATGTTGCCTTCTTTACCATTTGTGCGAAATTAACAATGGCATTCACATTTACCATTTTACCTTTGAACTTTTACACTTCTGTTTCCGGATGTGGTTGTGGTTTCGGATTTGAACAAAACTTTTGGCGGATCGACGGATTTGGCGAAAAAAGGCGCGGATCGGCGGATTTGCATACCCCTATTCAACCCCCCTCCTTGAGAAGTTTGTGCCAAGCCGCAGAATGCCTTGCATTCTCACGGATTTACTAGTTGCGCTAGCAGCTTCTGGCGTTGGAAATACCGGCAACTGATGAGATCTACATATAGGATGATCTTGCCTTATGAGATCCACATGGATCCATGGTCTTGCCTGAACTAAGCCGAACAATGGCATATACAACACGCAAAACAGTCAACAGACTTGCGCGTAAACAGCCACATTTGAATCGTGGTGCCAGAACAACCAAAGGAGGTATAAACCTATATATCGAACTCGAGAAACATAAATGTCTCTAGACAAGCGTAAAGCTTTCTCGAATCACAGCCGGGCCCGGCGTCACAAGAGCGAATGCAAGTAAACAACATGTTCACGGTAAATTTCGTATTTTGTCCTTTGAAAGCAAATACTTGGAGACTTAAAAAACATAGCTTGCAATAGAAATGAGCCAAAATAATGCATAAACTCATGGCAAATTACAGAGGCGTCACACTCGACGAAGCGACATGCAGATAACAGCGAAAGTCATGGAGAACTATGACCTATAAAAATTTGTCATACCACGATCAAACGGCTCAACTCTACCTAAAATTCCTCCTTATAACACACCATGAAGTACCCTTCATAAACAAGAGTGAAGCGACAAAAAAGGTCGAGTGACCGAACAGAGAACAGCAAATGTACAAATGCAACGAACCGTAGAAGTCGTGTAGGTTAGTCAACCCCATTTTACACTGATACTTTCACAAGATGTACTTAATCCTGATGAAGAGATCTCGTCATAATCTGAGCTTTCACTGCCTTCACTGGATGAATTATCCACGTTTTCCGCCATTCCTGTGATAGTTTTTGTCGAAACTAGCGCGTGACGTAAGACGATAACTTTGTTCTGATTGGCCGTTCGAATAGTGCGCGCGAATCAAAAACCTCCGCAGGTTTCTAAAAATAAAAAGATACGCGCAAAGGTTGTCTCATAGGGTTTGCATGGGAGATGAAGGCTCCAGGTGATGGGCTCCTGCTACCCTTCAATTTGTTATCCCTTATAATTACCTAATACTATGGCGATTAAACTAACCCAGGATAAGCGAAAATTTTGATTTGAGTTTTGTAACTTTGTGGTGAGGTATTCTGTTTGTATTCTTTGGCCTTCTGTTTTGAGTTTGAATAATCTCAAACTACAGAAAACAAAAGCAGTAGAAACATTTTCTACAAGAAAAATTTTTTACTTTGGTTAACTTTTCGAACAACCCAGCGCTGGAGAGTTCCCCCACCCCTTCCCCCCTCCCTCCACTCCGCCATTAGCAATCTCAAGTACATGGTCATATTCAACAGCTGAGAACCAATGGATAAGGAATATCACTGAATGTAACCCGGTATAAAAAGACAGTTTATACTGCCGCGTGGGTGAACGTGATACTAGTAGCTTGTTACCTGCCGTACTGTCTTACCATAGCTATTGTCCTTAGCCTCGGATTATCTACATTTCGCCATGAAAATCGGGCGTATTCAGCAACGCTCGTGCGCGTAAACTCGTCTTTAAATCCGATTATTTATTGCTGGAACATTACAGGAGTAAGACAAGAAGTAAAGAACAAGTTAGCTAGGCTTTTAGAACGTGTTGTAACGGAGTTCCGCTGTAAAAGGTAACATGTGATAATAAGAAGCTTTATATAATCTACGTAGTTAACCTCCCTGAAGTTTTAAATGTACATTAAATGATAGAATTTAAGAGTGTTAAACTTTAATTTATATAATATTAAAATTAAGGCGTTTCTTAGGACAACATATACCCTTTTATTTCTTTTCATTGTTTGCCAATATTTCAATTTTAATTTTTTAAGACAATTTTAATATACTATTAATGAAAATTTTTAGGTAGAGTTAATACAGTGTCCCCAGTAGTCCACGTGGGCTAAATACATTGACACTTAAATAAAGTTCTTACTTACTTGAAGTTGTTTTGAACAAATAAAGACACTAAACGAATCCGTCTATAATTGTTTGGTTGATGGTTTCAGCGTGCATTTTAAGTGCCCCACTACTGCAACCGCGAGTCAGCGAAAGCTGAATTCCCAGCCAAAACGTGTTCGTTTACTCTTCGGCAGAAATGACAATTTCCCAGCTCGTTAAGTGGCTCACACTTAACGAGAATATATTTTATAACAAGAATAACTTAACAAGAATATAGGTTTTAGAATATTATAAGACTAAACCGGAGGCTGAGATTTTGAAAACAACATGATTTTGTGCGCTGAAAATTTGTAAATACAATTAGTATAGGTAATCATATGGTTTCGAGTTCAATTTGGAATTAATTTGCGCGAGTGAGTTTTTCAAAGAGTTGAAATTGCACGAGCCGCTTCGGCAAGTGCAATTTCAGCTCTTTGAAAAACTTACAAGTGCAAATTAATTTCAAATTGAACGAAACCGTATGATCACTTATTAATAATATAAACATGAAAAAATTCGCGTGGAGGAAGTGCCGGAAGATCTTTCTAGAAACCATTTTTTCTCATTCAAGAAAACTTTTTTCAAAGTTTCGGCAAAAAATTCTCGTCATCATTTTACGTGATATCATTGGCTTAGAAAATTCCTATTGTATTTCATCCAATCATAATCCAGAATTACGATGTGTAATTTGTACTGCAGGTGTTTCCCGTTTTGCACTAGTGTTACACTTGAACTACACTGCCCTCAGCCAATCAGAATCGAGTAATTTTTTCATGTATATTGTTATACAATTAAATGTTTTTAACTAAACCGTATACAAATTTTCCCTTTCTCTAAACGGCAAAAATAGCTAAAAGGCAACGAAAACAGCACTAGCCGTATTTTCGATGTTAATAACATTTCCACAAGAAGTTATGTACGTGATATCTGGCTTTAATTCCTGCAAGCTGGCTCCAGTAATATATTCAGCCTAAAATCGGCAGAAAAATAAGAATATATATATGTCTTGATTTATGAAAACGGCGTTAAAGACTGAATCAAGTGTTTTTTGATTTAAACTATTTGTTTTTTTTTCATTTTTTTTTTCTTTTTTTCTGCTTTCGCTATGACAGCAACTTGTAAATCTTACCTAGCATGAAATGTAGAAACTCCCTGCCGCATGTTTCATTTATTTAGGTTTTTTTTTTTTTCATCATTTACCGACCACCCATCCCCTTTTCAATTTGCGTGAATTTTAGCCCAGGCTACACTCGTCTGAATTCAGTCCGCGCGGTGACTCTGACAAGGAGCGACCGATTAGCGTTCTGTATTTGCTGTCTAAAGGAAGTCTGCCCGAGAACATCATTAAGTCCAATGAAGGCCCAAGTCTAATCTTGCTACAATTCTGTCCCAGAGCTAGCTTTCCACGCGGCTTATCGTAGCTCAAATAGCAGCAAATAACTCTCCTGTATGCCTTTTGAGGTCAGGAAGACTAAATTTACCGTCTTTTCGTTGAATCATGAATTGTACAATTTAATTAAGAGTGCTTTTAACATGAAATTGGAGTCTAAATCAACACGAACGTACAGATATTAAAACCGTGGCGGAGAGCCAATCTATTGCTTTCTAAAGGCCTGCATCGTCCTAAATGGACTGAACAAGAGCTTCCTACATCGACAATCGATTGAAATTCAAACAAACTAGGCCATAGTTAGCAGTAAGCGAACACTCAACGTGTTGTCGTTACGTCAATTATCGCCCGGAAGCCACGCAAATAAGTTTCTTCCGCGCTAGCGAATCACAGACAGTTCTGATACTTAGCTAAGCCGAGAACGCCTAAAATTGATAAAACAAGGAAATTCTACTCACGATGAGCGCTTGAACTCATGTTCTTCTCTCTCCTCGTGGCCATGTTTTGCTGGCAAATAGCAATGTCCCGGATGTACTTCAATTTTGTCGAGCGCGGAATGGCACATCCAGATTTCAACAGATTTTTTTTCTAAGTCTTTAGCTACATCAAAGTTCAAAGCAAATGACGCCAACAGCAGCTAGAGATGTCTAGTCCATTGCACGTCTAAGCCCTAAATTGATGTGGCTAAAGAGTTTTGCTGTCTAAAGCAAGCACAACATTATCGCCACAGGGCAAACGGCCTTCTGTTACGGGACTAAATGTGACCCGTACAGTTTACACATCTCCTCAGGCCCGCCTCACGTACGATAATGGACGACGCTTACTAGCAAATCGTTAGACTTGGGCCTTCATTGGACTTAATGATGTCCTCGGGCAGACTTCCTTTAGACAGCAAATACAGAACGCTAATCGGTCGCTCCTTGTCAGAGTCACCGCGCGGACTGAATTCAGACGAGTGTAGCCTGGGCTAAAATTCACGCAAATTGAAAAGGGGGTGGGAGGGGGGGGGGGTGGTCGGTAAATGATGAAAAAAAAAAAAACCCTAAATAAATGAAACATGCGGCAGGGAGTTTCTACATTTCATGCTAGGTAAGATTTACAAGTTGCTGTCATAGCGAAAACAGAAAATAAGAAAAAAAAAAATGAAAAAGAAACAAATAGTTTAAATCAAAAAACACTTGATTCAGTCTTTAACACCGTTTTCATAAATCCAGACATATATTTGGTATAACTTCCTCGAAAAGAGTGTGCTCGGCAAACTACATATTATAGACAAAAATATGGTAATATGCGTCGCGCGTTGAACGTATATGTATACGTATATGTAGTTTGCCGAGTACACTCAAAAAGAGTGTACTCGGCAAACTACATATTATAGACAAAAATATGGTAATATGCGTCGCGCGTTGAACGTATCGTAGTAAAACACATAAATGATGTGCTTCGATGCGCCTTTAGCATGTAGCATCGGTAAATTGACTAAACGGGACAAGAAGCTCTCTACAAAAGGTTTCCATATTCAGTTAAAAGTAGGGAGGAAAATATGTTCCGAGTTTCTAAACGATTGAGAAACAAAAAACAAAAACATCATGTTAATGTTGTCAATGACAGTTGCAGTCATGCGGTTGCCAGTAATAGGAAAGATACCTGCTTAGAATTCAATGTTTCCCAATCGTTCAACGATATCCTAATGGTTTCTTCACTTCCTTCTTGACGTGGTGTGAATAAAGAACTGACTTGATAGGCGCTTGGAGAATGATGGTGTTGAGTTGTGAGACAATAAAATCAGATAATTACGGGCTAAAACTACAACAAAACTTTTTAATGTCCGGTTCAGTTTTTAGCTCTACAACAACTCGGTGCCACGAGGCATCACTGTTCACGTGACTTGCTGACCACATGACTATGGTCACGCGTGTCACGTCACAAATTGGAAAGCCAGAATCGGCTTTTGGTATAACTTCCTGAAACCAAAACAAATCATTAATGATTATGCTAGCGGAAGTTCTGTTGTAAGTTTAAAAAAAGATTGTTAGGACAATTGGAAAGAAACGAAAAAACAAAACAAAACAAAACAAAAACGGCTGGCAGATGGCCCTACGGAACCACTCTGGCTTGTTGTTATGAGAAAATTCGCCGTTCCACTGACAATTCTTTATTATTTGGAAAATTATAGGAAAAAACCGTCAGTAGCCTCTTTTCAGTTAACAGCTAGAGATCTTAAGTTTTGTTCTTCATTGTACTTTGCCGATTCTTTGTATACCTGAGCGTGTGCAACGCTGTTTCACTAACTTTCATTTAGAAGACAAGTAGTTCGTTATCGGGTCATTTGAGTTTCTTTTTATTATTGAAATCTACCCTCCGTTCCCTCAGAAACTAGCCAGCTGAACTACTTTTCACTAATGGAGTTTTAATGTTTTCTATTCATGGGATGATTTTTCCTTGCTGTCGGTAACACCATTTCGGAATTTCAAATTTAAGTATCTCGCTTTTAATTTCCTAAGTTTGTTCTATCTTAATCCCAGCCTGTGTAATTTTAATCCTAGCACTCTATTTTTAATTTTGGAAGCCTCGTGGTGTTGATTAGAATTCGCTTCCTTAATTAAGCACTTTCCGCTCGTATTGTATACTTGAAGTTACATTAGCATATTGTAAACACTTGACGTGTAAAGGATGATATATAAGCAAGTACGTTTGTAAAGCTTTTTCGATTACATCGATTACATCGGCTACATCGTTACGATTTTACAGCGGCTACTCCGCCGAGTATGTCAGTTTCACCCTCGACGTTAGAGTGCAGAATAAACTACTGTTGGACCAAGTTATGTCTCTTCCTTGACGTCCGTAGTGAAGACCATTGAAGTAGATCCTCGTGTACCAGGAAATCGTGACGAATTTCCGTTCCCGCAGCCAAGCAGTGCTCTTCAGAGTTAGATTCCCCCAGTTGTCAGTTCAAGTGTCCGTTCAGTCCGAAATTTACAGTGTTGCAGGAAAAACCTATCGTCACAGTAGCTTACCGAGAAAACTTATCGTCAAATGTAAACTGGCTCTCTTGATTCTTTACATTTCGGTAGACATGAATCTCTTGTGGTAACCCGAAACTGTTTTCTTGGCTTGAAGACATGGCCTTTAAGGTTTTCTGAACATCACCGGTTTCAAAGAGCGATACGACTAACTTCAATGTTTTAGCTCTCGATACGTTTCTTTCATTTTGGGCTTCACTCTGGTCAGATCTCTTGCGATTTGCTAGGCTAACTGGGGTACAAAGTTCGTGACCACCTTGAAAGATATCATTGGGGGTTTCCTGGATGAAGAACTTGGGCAGTTTCTGAATAACGGGCTTGTCGTTGTTTTCCTTGGGTGGCGTGCATGAAGCAGTCAGTAGGTATAGGACAATGAGCAGCAAAAGTAGCAGTGACTGGTGAGAAAACATCAATTTGTTCTTTTCATTGCGTTGAACAAATTTGGACTCTAAAATCTCTGGGAAAGGCGATAGATTTGCATAACTGGCCACAGTGTTCTTTTCTTTCAAGATATGCTCGGAAAGGAAGGTTCCCATCACTGGCACATTCTTTGGGCTGGCTTGTTCTCCAACGTATCCTGTTCCTTTGAGGGAAAGATTACCATCTACCAGATCAATAAGGGCTCCGTTCTTATGTAGAAAATCTCGACCAAGGATAGCATCGTAGGTCAGGTTCTGCATGACATGAAACTCACAGGTATATTCTCTTGCTTGCAACTGTAAAGGTATCGTAATCTTTCCTAAGACTGGGACTTTCTCTCCGCTTACTGTCTGGACAGCCGATAAGGAACCTTCGCTCATATTAGGTGGGAATTGACCATAATATCTTCGTGAAAAACTGTTCGTTTATGGCTGATACGCACGCTCCAGTATCCACGAGTAACTGAACTGCTTGGCCTGCTATTTCACCTTCTGTAGTTAGATCACTGCACTTTAGCTTGAAATCCTTTTTATCAGACGAGAAATCGTTGCTTGGCTGAGCTGCTGACTTCGATTGACGATGGTTTGTTGCGGGAAAAGGTACTTGCTTATGTGAGATTTGTGGTTGTCGCTTATTGGCTCTTGTCAGCTTCACTTCTTGTTGTGATTGTGTTGTACTTGCTGCATTTTCCTGGCTGTTTGTCTTGTCTTGCTTTGGTAGCGCGGTTAACACACGATCTAACGAGTTTTCTTCTCCTTCAAATGTTAGGTTGCAAGTGCGTACTGGCTGACAGGAGGTTTGTTCAGCTGATCCTGAACTCCTCACTTTGTTGTCATGGTAATTTAGAACTCGCTGGGCATACTGAGCATCTAATGCGGACAAACGCGCCGAGGGATGAGTTGCCAGACGCTGATTTTCTTCCTGATTGTAGTTCGCATGGTACTCTTGGCTCCCTTGGTTCTGGTACGGGCTTTCTGGCTGGTAATAATAGTAACAGTTATATTGGATATGGCCAGTGCGTCCACACCTATAGCACACGGTGCGGTTACGTCGGGCGAGGCGGTCCATGCGATTTACTCGTTGGTTCAGATTTTCTAAACCGTTTTCCATTCGGCGAATTTCTTTCAGCAATTCCGGCATCTCTCTATTGTTGGCTTCTGAAAACGCAGCGATGTTACCTGTATTTCCATCTCTGACGTGACTGCCGTCAAATTTTCCTGATACTTTTCCTAAGAGTTTCTCCAACTTGGTTTGCAATTCTGGTGGTTGCTGATTGCTTGGGTTACCTGGGAAGCCTGACTTGGGTAGTTCACCTTTATAGATGTCTCGTGTAAACTGTTCATCAATTACTGACAGGCCTGCTCCGGTATCTACGAGTAACTTAATGTCTTGGCCATGTAGCTGGGCGGTGACTGTTAGGTCACGTGGCTTAGCTTGATTATTTGTAATGTTACATTGTTCATCGGTTAAAGGTGAAGTTTCACGTTTTGTCTGGGCAGGGTCTGGCTTATGGTTAGGCAAGCTGTCATTGTTGACTTCAGTGGATTCTCTTCCGGCGGAAGTACTATGCTTTGGCTGAGAGGGATCTGGAACCGAGGGATTCCCGATGTTCCCGTCCGTGCACAGGTCAACAATAACATCTGTATCTGCTGTAATTCTGGTTTTGGTACGGCGTACAGCGTTAGGAAATGGGACATCATGTTTTTTCTGACTCTGTGGTGGGTTAATCCTCTGGTTTCCGCTGAGTTCGTTCGGTTTCAGTGGACTAGTGACCAGGGGCTGACGTATTTCCGGTTTGGGCCTAGTTTCCAGGTTTCCAGGTAACTCGCGCTCGGGACGGGCAGCGGTTGTTACTTCACAAGTTGCTTTGTTTTCATTATTTGGCTCCATTGTTTGTTGATCACTTTCGGAGTTTGGTTTTGATACTTCAATAACCACAGTTGGCGACTGGTTTTCCTTTACTTGACCTTGCTGGATCACTTCTGGGACCAAGTGAGACGTATTTGGCAACTGCTGAGATAGTTCCTTGCCAATTTGCGATCCGACATCGCTCCAGTTTATTCTTGGAAACTCGCCTCCTTCTTCTGGAATTGTCTGGTGAATTGTATTTTGCTCTAACGGAGCGACGTAACTACCATCGTAATCTCCATCATCGAGCACGGCCATTCGCGGGCCACTTGCATTGAACTGAGAAGGCAATTCACTCCGTCGTTGGGATTGATTGTAGCCTGAGCGGGAAGGATAATTTTCACTTGTTTGACGTCGCTGCTGGTTCGGCTGGAATCGGTCGTAGTTACTGGTTTCTCGTGAAGACCTCTGGTTACAGTTTTGTTGAATATGTCCAACTCTTCCACAAGTATAACAGATGGGTCGACCTTCTCGTGTTCGTTGTCTTGGCTGATCAACCTGATTTGGCGGATTTCGTCGAGCCAGCCCTTTAATCCGAGCATCCATCTGGCGAGAAAGTTCTTCTAACTTATCTTCCATTCGTCGAATTTCGCGCATGAATTCCGGATTTTCCCTCTTGTTGGGTTCTGCATACGCTGCCAGGCTCGCTGTTTTTGTTTCTGTGATTGGACCAGCTGGTTGTCTCGTAGCTTTATCAATCAATCCGTTAAGCCTTGACACTAAGGATTGTATCTGATCGTCCCCTGTCTTGGTATTCTGTCCGTTAATGAGGACATCGAGCTTAGTTAAAATCGCGTTGTCGTCCTTGACAGCTTTCTGGCTTAGTAAGTTAGCAATAAGTTCGTGTTCAGTTGCGGCGCCAGCGGCCGACGATTGAGGAGCTCGAGAAATGGATTCTGCAAATCGGGCGGCTTTCTCGGCTTCGGCAAATGTTTTCGGTTCCTTCATGTACACAAGCTGGCGGATTTCGGGACGCAAACCTTGCAAAAAATATGTCATCTTCTCCTTGTTTGTTAAGCCAAGGCGGCGGAATTTAGTACAGATATCCGTTAGGTAATGATCCAGAGTTTCACTAGAAGCTTGTCGCCTATTCAACAGATATTCTCTCTGGCCATAGCCGTGATCCCTGCTGGAGTAGTGTTCTATCATGATTCGCTTTACGTTCTCGAGCGTGTCCTTCTCGTCTGGGGTTAAATCGCTGTAGAAGTCCTTGGCTGGTCCGGCTAGATGGAGTACCAATTCTGTTAACGCACTCTCGCTGTCCAGGGGGATGCGTCTCCGTTTTAAACGGTTCTCGAAGACTTCAAACCATTCAACAACGTCGTCTCCATCCAAACCACGGAAAGGTTGTATCCTGATAGTTTCTGGAACAACTATTGACGTCTGTTGTTGCTGTCCAATCCGTTGTAGAGCTTCGGTCAAAGTTTGAATTAAATGCGGATCCATAACTTCTTCTGGTTCTGGTTTATAAGGTGTACCGGATCCTTCGTCACTCTCCTCTTCTTCGCTGTCTTCTCTGCTACTACTTGTAGATGGATGTTCAAAACCTTCGTTTCCGATTTCGGCGCTGGAACAAGATCCTCGGCGAGTATTTGTTTTGTTTTGTTTTGATTTTTTATAATTTATGCTATCTCCTACTTGACTGTGACTAGTCAACTGTGAATTAATTAACGGGTTTGAGTTGTATGCGAAACTCAAGTTCTGTTCTGGATCTGGCTCTTCGTTTTCGGGTTCGCTGATTTCTTCGACTTCTAAAGCAATCTGAGGGCCAATCTGCAACTGCCTGGAGTCAATTGGAGTGAAGTCTTCTAAGGAACTGCTATCGCTTGTTACACGCGGTCCACAGGGAGTGGCTTGTTTTGATGAACTCGGTTGAACAATGGATGACTCTTGGCGTTGATCTATACTGATATTTATGGCTTCTCTGTTCGTACTATCGGCCTGACTTGGACTGGAAAATGCGGTGGACAAACGTGGGCCGTCGCTGGGTTTACTTGGCTGGATTTCTTCGTTTAAATCTAACGCGTGCGTCGACGACTCGTGGACGACACTTCGATAATATGGTAATTCACACAACAATGTACAATTCTCTTCTTTTGACAACGAAGCTTGTACTTCTTTATTTACTTTAGGCGTACTGGCTTTAACTACGGGAACGGCTGATTTCCTACTTCGTAAATTATACGGCGAAAGTTTCTTCCTAAAAACTTTCTTCACGGACTTCATATATGAGGACAAAGAATTGATTTTGTACTCACGTTACTTGAGCGGCTTTTATCCTTTGTTCGCACTCAAGGGATTACAACAACTAGCGTCTTTGGTGAACTTGAATCTGCTCTGGCGCCTTGATAACGTCCTTGGAAGATCCACAAAGTACCACTCTTCTCCAATCACTGTGACGATAAGTTTTCTCGGTAAGCTACTGTGACGATAGGTTTTTCCTGCAACACTGTAAATTTCGGACTGAACGGACACTTGAACTGACAACTGGGGGAATCTAACTCTGAAGAGCACTGCTTGGCTGCGGGAACGGAAATTCGTCACGATTTCCTGGTACACGAGGATCTACTTCAATGGTCTTCACTACGGACGTCAAGGAAGAGACATAACTTGGTCCAACAGTAGTTTATTCTGCACTCTAACGTCGAGGGTGAAACTGACATACTCGGCGGAGTAGCCGCTGTAAAATCGTAACGATGTAGCCGATGTAATCGATGTAATCGAAAAAGCTTTACAAACGTACTTGCTTATATATCATCCTTTACACGTCAAGTGTTTACAATATGCTAATGTAACTTCAAGTATACAATACGAGCGGAAAGTGCTTAATTAAGGAAGCGAATTCTAATCAACACCACGAGGCTTCCAAAATTAAAAATAGAGTGCTAGGATTAAAATTACACAGGCTGGGATTAAGATAGAACAAACTTAGGAAATTAAAAGCGAGATACTTAAATTTGAAATTCCGAAATGGTGTTACCGACAGCAAGGAAAAATCATCCCATGAATAGAAAACATTAAAACTCCATTAGTGAAAAGTAGTTCAGCTGGCTAGTTTCTGAGGGAACGGAGGGTAGATTTCAATAATAAAAAGAAACTCAAATGACCCGATAACGAACTACTTGTCTTCTAAATGAAAGTTAGTGAAACAGCGTTGCACACGCTCAGGTATACAAAGAATCGGCAAAGTACAATGAAGAACAAAACTTAAGATCTCTAGCTGTTAACTGAAAAGAGGCTACTGACGGTTTTTTCCTATAATTTTCCAAATAATAAAGAATTGTCAGTGGAACGGCGAATTTTCTCATAACATTGTGCTGATTGTGTTGTTTACTTGGGTGACAATGAAAAATGTACAACAGAAGTTACCATAAAATAAAATAAAGTGCAGAATGCCCACTTTCTATAGAGAAGCCGATGAGGGACAATCCCAAAACATTTTTGAAATAAGAAAAACGGAATAATTTTTTTCAGAAAAAAAAAAGGTTTTAGCAATCGGATTACCAAAAAAAAATGTTTTGATGGCATTCCTTTTAGACGTGCCTGTCATTTGTCATTTTCAAAATAGCAGGGATTCAAATGCTAAGTAAGTAAGTAAGTAAGTAACCTTTATTTAAACACGATAAGTAATTAAGCTTGCAGCTTGTGGGGTCGTGTATAAATAAACAATAAAGAATAATTACAAAATAAGAATTAAAAAAAAATTACAATGTAAGATGTAATCTAGTTTACATAAAAATTTGTAGCTAATAATAATTACCTAATTATTAACATTATGTTCGAGTGTAAGACGTAAGTACTTCAAAGCCTTTGAAGTCATTGTCTTAATTCTTGGTCTCTGAATTCTAGGAACCTAGCTGGCTTAACCAGCCAAGCAAACGCCTCATCAAGAAAAAGCAACAATATGGATCTAGTTTCAAAAGAGGTATTGAGAACAGAGTTTTAATTATTCAACAAAGCGGGTCAGTTCCGACTGGTTCCCAAGTAATAATATATACACACATAGGCAACACGGTATTTAACAATTATTCACTGAAGTCGAGGTAAATATCCATCACTTTCACCGACACTGAGGTGAATAATTGTTTTAGTATATACCACACAAGCTGGATAATTAGCGGACCAAAACGTTATTTCATGTGTGACAAGCGGACGGAAATTTCGAAATCTCTCGCGCCGGCTGCTCGGAGGTGAATAGTACTTGCTAATCACCTCCGAGTTAAGCAATCAGAGCGCGCGAAAGGCACTATTATTTGTGTGGTATATACTAATATATAATATAATCATAGCGCAAATCTCATTTAACTTATTCCCACTTAGAGCTTTTTTTTGGTAAAAACGCAAATTTTATTTTGGACATTTCCAGCATGGATATGAGCTAAATTAATTTCATTCTAGTAAAAAAAAAGACATTTGAAACATGACAGCTTGCCTTTCTTTCCACTAGCATCGAGTTTTGTGGCATATTTGCTCGTGTATGCACACAAAATAATGTTGTTGTTTTTTTTTCATTTTTTTTTTCGCCTTTTCTTTTTCTCCTTTCCTTGTCTTTTTGAAGCAGTTGTTGACCTTTTACTGGACCTGCTCCCAGTTCAAGAATTCCCAAGAAAACATCATCGAGACCGGAAATTCTTTCCATGGAGTTAGCGAGGTGTAGTTGAGAAAAACATTATGCACAGCAAAATCGGATGGGAAAAAAAAAATCGAGCAAATGTTTTTACTATCCAGTTCCTGTGTTTTGACTTTATAACAAATTCTTGCATAAGCCAAAGATGAGAAACAACTCACAACCTAAAGGAAAAAAAAAATCATGCTTCACAAAACTGCACAACCCATCCTACGCCCACCCAATCCCCCGCCAAAAAAAAATCATACGACACTTAGTATTCATATCGCCTATAAACCTACGATATTGGATTAGCGTGAGATCCATATAGGAAAATATTGGTTGATTTCTTTTTTTTTTGTTTCTGCAGGCTAATGAATGGCAGAGGAAAAAAAAGAAACAGTTGATGATCGCCGTGCAAAACAAGATTGTGTATCGACAAGGCACTCTTAAAGAATACCTCATGGTAATAGGGCTTCACTGTTTTCGTCAATTTTTGTTTCTTATCTGCCAAACAGATATTGCGTTCAAACAAGGAGTAGATACTTAGCCCGATTTTTATTAGCAAGTGTGACAAATATCTCATGAAATGAAGCAGCAATTAAAAATGTAAGATAAGATCGATCCCCTTTTTATTCCACATGCAGCTTGGATGATCTACACTTATATAGTTATTGCAAGTAGACACAACGAGTCAAAATGAGAATGGCCATGCATAGTTAATAAGGTCTTAGAATGTTGAATACTGTAGAAAAAAAGGACGAAATAAAATAAGATCGTTGATGCTTGAGTGTCTACAGCTTCTTATCGGGGAACTGATTGCTTTTTTAGATACCCTATTAAAATTATATTATAAATCTCACTTATATACTGCGCTTATTTCTAGAAGAGATAGACAACATTCTAAGCTGACATCTATAACACAACTAGTGTCTGATATTCCTTAGAATTGCAGCAATTAAGAAAAGAAAATTGGAGCGTCTGATATTCCTTGGAATTGCTGTAATTAAGAAAAGAAAATTGGAGCGGAACTGGGGGAGAAAATCCAATCTGTTTCCTGATAAACGGATTGTACTAAACATATCTTGAATGATGTATTGTTTCTTGGCTACAGAGAGTTCCTGATCTTCAAATGAGGTAAATATTAAAAGTTTGCAAGGGATCGTCATAAAATCCAAATTCCAAGATGTGTTTTCCATGAAACATCAAGCCAAGTGTTTATACATGTAGGCATAGAGTAGGAGGAATCACAATCCTTGTACCACAGTGGGTTTATGAATTTGCATCTTCATCGGCGGTTTATTTGCGTGAAGTTCAATCACTTGCCCCTTAATAGAAAGTTGTTCGAACTATGCAGTAATTATCTTTTTGTATTATTTTACGTTGTTTTTTTTTTGTAGAGAACGGCTACAAACTGTACAAAGATTTATAACGCACGTGCACATTTATTGTTTTGCTCATTAAAGCTTTTGTTTGGTCACGTTTTCGTTGCCATTGCCGTCATCCATGTCCAATACACCCAAACTGAGTCGATTCGTCTGAGGTACTTGACGATTCGACTCGATTCGCACGAAGTCGATCCGCACCACCGGAAGTCAAGCCCAGTGAAATAATGATACATGAAACTTCCTCGTTCTTAAAACTTGACAACAAACTTCAGTCGATTCGCCTGAGGTACTTGACGACTCGACTCGATTCGCACGGAGTCGATACGCACCACGTGACACGAAGACCCACGAGAAAATGATCACGGACCTTCCTCGTTCTTAAAACGTGACAGCAAACTGACATTCGATTCGTCTGAGGTACTTCACGATTCGAGACGATTCGTCGCGAATCGTCTGAACGGAAGTCGAATCGCGGTAGGCAATAACTGGGATGTCAAATTGTTAACGATTCGACTCGATTCGCACGATTCGTCGCGAATCGTTACCTGCAAAGTCGAATTGTCTGAACGGAAGTCGACTCGCGGTAGGCAATAACTGGGGTGTCAAATTGTTAACGATTCGACTCGATTCCCACGATTCGTCGCGAATCGTCTCCTGCAAAGTCGAATCGTCTGAACGGAAGTCGACTCGCGAAAGACAATAGAGGACATATTACTAAAATATAAACCCAGTCATATTGCAAGTGCTCAATATCTTACCGCAGAAATGATATGCATTGACTAGATTTTCGCACGAAGGTTATTTTTACATAGAAGGGTCATAGATGCTAAGTATATAAATAGCTCATTTAGGAATTTAGGGACATGAATAGCACAGTAAATTCAAACCATTCTTTGTTTCTGCCAATAAACTTTTAGCCTGTGAACGCAGACGTATTTCCGGCTGTCACTTGGTTCCGCCGAAAAATAACATCTGTGAACCCGAGCCAGCTTTCATGGAAATATAAATAGGTAAGTATGATCACTGTAGTAAGACTTCAGGGCACCTGCTGATTGTACACATTGTAGTACCTTGGTGTAAACATGATCTATCTGTGTACAATAGTCAGTAGTTTTTCAACTGAGTTTATCCATTGTCTATTATAAGATATTTTTTTAAAGCCTTTTGTTCTGAATTTGCCTGCATTGATCAATATTGAAATCCCCAAGCAGTACAGTCGGAATTGTAGATTCTATTAATACTGAGTCGTGAAGTTGAGTAAGAGCATCAATTAACTGTGAAATTGTAACTTTAGATTTCGAGCGATAAATACCAATGATATGAATATTTGGAATTGGTTGACTTCACACCATAACAGTGATTTCCAAATTATTAAAGTTATATCTGTATGGAATTTTAGTACAATTCAAATCATTCTTAATATACAAAGCAGTTCCGTAGCATGTTCTTATGTTAGACTGATTAAAGTAATTTCTGTAAAGAGTTAATTCACTAAGCTGACATGCATCATTTCTATCTAACAAGCAAAGTTTTGATTCAACAAAAATGTTGACATCAGCTTCTCGAATGTTGTAATCACCTCGCACATAATCTATGTGGAGGTGGAGAGATCTAACATTCTGAAACAAGATTGTTTTTTTGTCTGGGGTGAATTGTTAGTCCGTAACACTGCTAAAGGCACAAGGCTTACTCGTTTTCTTAGTCTGCTCATATCACTTTTAACTTTCTCACTAACCTTTATTTTGTTTTCATTCAAATTAACAATATGCTGTGCAGAGCTGTTTCATACACAGCTCAAGCCATCATAATGCAAGTGCTTTCTTGTGGATGCTACAAAATCAACAACTGCCTCATTTAATGTGTCTCCTTGACAACGGTAAATAGTCTTGGCAGCAGCAGGTCTAAGTGGGAATTGGCGCCGGAGAATTTGGACCTGACTTTTTTTATTGACTCAAAATTGTCTAGTTACTTCCAATACTGATGTCTAATTCCTATTTATAGTTGCCTTGTATAAATGTGCATTTTCTCTATGCTGGTTTCTGCCTATGTCAGGATGTGGAAACGAGACCCAAAGAATACTTGGTTGGGTGGAATTTTCAATTTTGAAATGAAAAAGGGGGGTGCCCATGCTCATTAAGGAGCAGCGAGGCATTGAAAATGCCCCATTTTGGCATTATCTAATGTTTATTATAAGAACGCATTCCCAGTAATTATAAAATCTTTGTGAGTCGAGACTCATAAAAACACGCATTCAACTACAGTCAATACATTGCGTCAGACACAAAATAATAAACAATTTAAGTTTGATTCAGACAGAAAGTTAAATCCTTGATTAAAAATTTGAACCAAATTTCTTGACGTGGTTACCAAACTGCAAAATAGAAAAGACCACAGTGTATCTGCTATTTTTCTTATCTATTCAATTTTCAGCAATAGAAATTAGATCAGCCTTTTCTCACGCAAAGCTTGTGATTAGTTGATTACAACGACTGGAAAAAAAATTTGGGTGCCCGTGCTCGTTGGTGAGCTAGAGCCATTTTTCAACTGACAGAGCTCAATATCAAGGCAAATCTGTCATGTTTTCAATATGCGCGTGCACGAGCGCGCGCTAATGACGCCATAAATTATGCGCAGTAAGGATGTGCGATGCAAATGTGAGGAATGACCTTAAGCCAGTTTTTGATAAGTGGATCTTTGAAAATTCCCAATCTGGCTATAATGAATTTGCAACTAACATTTAGGCAGAGTACTTCACCCTCTTTGAATTGACAGAAATAATGAGACAAAAAGATGAAAAAGAATTTGCTCAGCTATCCAATCGTTTGAGAGAGGGAAAGCACTCTGAAGATGATATAACAATTTTGAAACAAAGACTTGTGAAGGTAAGGCTTGGACAAGATAATTACCCTATGGACATAGCACATTTATTTTACTACAAATGCGTCCATAATGCTTAAACACTGCTCTCTAGAACCTCTCTAAAACTGATAAAGCTCAGATTAAGGCTGTGGACATTATAGTTGGGGACAATTCTGATGATCTCAAGAAACAAACGAAAAACAAAATCCCAGATGATCCAACAAAGACAATGGGTTTATATTCGCTAGTGTCAGTAGTAACTGCAACAAAATATGACTGACACCTAATATTGATGTGATTGACGGACTCACCAATGGTGCAGAGTGTGTCATAGAACACACAGACTACCGAGTTGAAGTTATCATACGACAAATATTTAGTGGACAAAGTTTGAAGAAAAATCTATTGTCCCTTTTATTTCAGAGGAATTACCTTAAAAGCTGGAAAAGATCTCCAACAGTTACCAAGCTTATTCCACCAAATGGTTCATTAGTTGCCATAATTTGTTGTAATCTTAAGTTCAAAAAGCTGAACTACCACTTTCAACCATAGAAATCTCATCAATGAAAATCACCCTAAGTTTGTTTAGTATTGCTCTAATGGTATTTAGTCTCTCAGTCTGTCCAGTGTACAATACACAAAACCTCTACTGGCAGGTATCTTAAAAGCAGCGTGAAGTGTAAGGTAGTGTATTACCTTTAATATAGAATGTTGCCTTACAAGTATGGACAGTCTTGACAACATTCACATGATCTGGATTTTCCCCAGCGATACTATTTAGAAATCTGATCAGGGCTTCATACAATGCATTTGCAACAGTACTTTCGTCAACTCCAGCACCTCCACTTAAGAATAATCTTTTGTTTTAATTGAGTGTAAGACATGATAAAAAACTGTCTTTGTTTTTCATTCAAAGAGCAGTCAACCCTGTACCAGAGCTACTTTCCGAACGAAATAATCCCCCTCGTATAAAAGGCATAGTAAAAAATACGACACAACAAGGAGGTTTACCTCAGCTTTCAGATGATACAGCATTCATTCCCCGTTGCATTGTTTTGTCCTCCGGGTGACATTTTAAAAGACTTTAAAACGATTGGTCCTCGGTCGTGACTCGCCTTTTAGCATCGTAGCTTTAAAGATTTCGAAGTGAGCATCGTAGCTTTCAGGATTTCAATATCCATTGCCGAAACTAGTGTTCCTTCCTTGTAAAATTGAAGCGCGGGGTTTACGCTATGCTGCCGCGCAAAAATGGTATAGTACGTCCTTCTAGTCTTTCCATGTCCATTTGTCGCAGCTACTGTTACTTAGTTTAACAACTTTCCATTTTAAAACTCCACGGATTGAAACAAAAACCATCTTCGTGCTGCGTTAACCGCCAATGTATAAACTACATGTTATCGGACAAAATTTAGCCTTTCTAGTCACCCCTAAACTCTGCTAAACCTCAAGGACGGAACACAGAACAAGGGTCTGAAACAAAAACCACACTTAACAGGGGAGGGATAGGAGAAAACTATTTAATCCAGTTTTAATAAATGAATTAATCAGAATGGAGTGAGGAGTGCGCTATATTTTATAAGTCTCGCGCAAATCGACTTCCGGTAAGACGAATCGACAGCAAAGGAGACGATTCATGTCGATTCGATCGAATCGAGTCGAATCGACAACATTTTCAACCTACCCTGCATAGCCCAGATGCGCTATATTTTCTAAGTCTTGCGCAAATCGACTTCCGGTATGACAAATCGACAGTAAAGGTGACGATTCGCGTCGCTTCGATCGAATCGAGTCGAATCGACAACATTTTCAACCCACCTTCAAAGCCCAGAGTGCTGTATTTTCTAAGTCTCGCGCAAATCGACTTCCGATAAGACGAATCGACAGCAAGGGAGACAATTCGTGTCGCTTCGATCGAATCGAGTCGAATCGACAACATTTTCAACCCACCTTCAAAGCCCAGAGTGCTGTATTTTCTAAGTCTCGCGCAAATCGACTTCCGGTATGACGAATCGACAGCAAGGGAGACGATTCGTGTCGCTTCGATCGAATCGAGTCGAATCGACAATATTTTCAACCCACCTTCAAAGCCCAGAGTGCTGTATTTTCTAAGTCTCGCGCAAATCGACTTCCGATAAGACGAATCGACAGCAAGGGAGACGATTCGTGTCGATTTGATCGAATCGAGTCGAATCGACAACATTTTCAACCCACCCTGCATAGCCCAGATGCGCTATAAGTCTCGCGCAAATCGACTTCCAGCAAGACGAATCGACGTCAAGGGAGACGAGTCGTGTCAATTCCATCAAAGAGGGTTCTCGAATCGACTTCCGTTGGTCGAATCGTCAATTCCAGAGACGAATCGACTCTATTTGGGTGTATTGGACAACCCTCATTGCCGTCGTGGTTTCCTTAAACTACCTCAGTATTTTTAAAGAAAGAAAACAGTCCACGTTCGAATTTACGTTTCACTTAGTATTAATATAGTCTGTGAACCCAGCTAGTAAGGTTTGCATAATGAGGTTTAGTTTCATCAGCATTACTTATACAGTAGAATTAAAAAAAACGAATCAAGAATTATATTTGGTTGCAGGATTTTACTGTTTTCGTCAATTTTTGTTACTTATCTGTCAAACAGAGATTGCGTTCAAATAAGGAGTAGATACTAGAACTGATTGTTATTAACAAGTGCGATAAACATCTCATGAAATGAAGCAGTAATTAAAATGGAAGATAAGATCAATCATTTTGTCATTGCACAGGCAGCTTGGATAATTTATAGTTATACTTATTGTTAAATAACAAAGCGGATCAAAATGAGAATGACCATGCATGTGTAAGGTCCCAGGATATTTAGTACTACAAGGAAAAAAAGAGTGAATGAAATAAAAGCAGAAAACAAAAGCTGATGCCTAAGTGTTTACATCTTCTTATCGACTTCACTGATTGCTTTGTTTAGTCTTCCTATTTAAATTATTTAATTTCTAAAAACCGCAAAGTCCTTGTGGTTCTTTCTTTCGCTTTTCCTTCCATTTATTTCCCTTTAGGGCCAAAGCTGTTTGACCGTATCTTTCACTGCTTTTCTGAAACTTCTGATCTTCCAACAATAAAGAACCGGATTCAAGGTCGAGTTTAGGTACACAAGAGCCGCTGAAAATCCCCAAAGAGCATGAAGAAATGTAGATGATCCATTTACTGTAACTATAACTATAACTATGCTATACGGCAAATAACAAATGACTAGCGTCAGCTGAACCCACAGTGCGGTAAATACTGTTTTTCTATACCGTGCAATGTTCGCTAGAATTTCCCCTGCGTTGGCTTTTTCCTCGTGATTTACATGCAGTCTTTGGCGCAGCACGAGGTATATTTTTGAGTAGCAAGCTGCTGAAATCAAGAGACACACTAAAATTATTCCGTGGCGAAAGCTGAACGGGATTTTATACTTCCAAACGGAAAATGAGGCAAACACGATGCTGGAGATCCAAAACGAAATCACAACGGCTCGTGTTCGCTCCACAGTTACAATGTGTCTGTATCTTACTCCTGATAAAAGAGCAAGAAGTCTGTCGACGCTGATAGCAGCCAACGTCAAGAGAGACACCGTGCAAAGGATTGTAAAAGACACCGTGGAAACAGCAGCAGAGTAGAAACAAACTCCCAGCCAATGCTTGCGATCTCTTTCTTTTTGGAGCGTCATCGAGTAGACAGCAGCGCTTGGTTCCGATATCAGCCCAACGAGGAGGTCAGTTGTAGCGAGTGTGCAATACAGTAGTTTTGATGGAGGATGAAGAGAAGACTCCTTTCGCGAAGCAACCAGTATAAGTGTATTCCCTAGGAAAGCGGTTACCGAGAGGAAATAGTGGATAATCGAGAGAAGAAGCGGGTGGTTCCCCAATGATTGGTCAGTGCAATACAGATTTTGAATGGATCCATATTCTTCCTTAGTGAAGTTTTCCATTTCATTTATCAATGCTTGCGTGTTATGTGAATTACTCTTGAGTCATCTGCGACTGTGGCTGAATCGCCACACGTTATGTAATGGGAGCTTTGACTTGAAATGGTGCCTGCTAATGGCAATAATGGGTTTTGTCGGCTCACGATTCCCATACACCTGCCTGTAAATAACGACGCAACACCTTGTAAACCTCAAGATCGGATGGAAACTCATTACTTCTTCTTGAAAATCATCTTTTCTATCTTTATTATTGGTAAGCCACCTTTGATGGTACCTTTTCGAATTGATTATTATCCGTGCCTGTTCGCTATATTCGAATTCTGTTTTAATTCAATCTGCCTCATCATCAACAAGAAATAATAAAATTGCGATAATCACTTTTTGTTTTTCTGATATTTTATCATTAATAAACAATGAAAATATTTCAAGGTCCAAAAACTTTTAAAAGGATTTTCTATAAGCTAACAAACATTAAAAGCTCGGAAGTCCTGTCTTCCTTAATAATTTCAATTCCTGTCTTTCTTAATAATTTCAATTATTGCGAGTCATCCTTGTGAAACATCCCGCCTCTCAGATCTATTTCTCCATTTTGAGGTCTGTAAGACACATATTTTTATCCAACCGATTTCTGAATATACTGTAAATTGTTAAAATTGGCTTTTGCTTCAAAATGATTAGATAAAAAAAGGAACTGAAAAGGAAAAAAAATACAAACAAGTATTTTTTATCCTCAGGCTTTATCTTTCTCTGTCAAGAATTGACCAAATTATTTTAGTTTATTTTGAGTAATGCAGGTAAAGTTCATTTTCAATAATTGAGTATCTCGTACCAAACCAATTGAATTTCTGGTATTTGATTCTGAGGCCATTGCGGTCTTAATCGTGACTATATTGCACTTCGAGGAAGTAATGACTGTAAATTTCGTTTTCTTAATTTGTGAACTTTAAGGGGTCAGAAAATGTCGCCTTTGATACAAAATTTGGCGTTTTCAATTGTGTGCTCAAGTAAGTATACATGACGTCTATTACAAGAAATCGGATCCTTTCTTCCTTTCTGCCTTCCATCTACTACAGTCTTTATAGCGAGCTATTGTTGAAAGAAATATGTCAATGTTGAAAAAGTTGAAAGGTACCTTAAAATATTTACATGTTATGTTTATTAAGGATACTGGAGAATAAATAAGGAAGTAGTAACAAAAAAGGAAGAAAATAAAAGCTTTTTGTACATCGTTCCATTAAGCCTCCTGTCAAAAGATCCGAGTCAACTTTTCATAAAAATTCTCAATTTCGGGAAAATGGTTGAAAACGTTCATTAAATGATTTAAGAAAAAAGTTTCCAAAATATTGTAGGTCTTATATTGGCCATTACCTTCTTACAATGACAAGGTTTTCTCGATTCATGCAGGATAAGAATCTTTTCGCAGGCCCGGGTCGTTAAACTCGAAACGAGTTTGGTATAAGGGATGTCTTTATGTTTATTTACGGCGCTTCCAGAAGGACGACAGAGATTGCTGGCAAACGCGACGCTTTCAGTGTGATAAGCGGTCAATAAATGACGCACGCCAGAGCTGAGTCATCGACATTATTTTCCTACTTCCATAGATGAAATATATAATAAATGAATAACAAATACAACTTAATGACATCTTGGTTAAATTACATTTTTGATGTCATTTTTCTCCGAGAAGCTATATCGCTATGGCTGTCGCAATGGCCGAAGGCTTCCACTTCTGGAAGAACACTGGAAGTATTTGATAAAAGAAACCAATCACGAGCAAGCAGCATATCAAAAAGACACTAATCGAAGGCTGAAAACTTGCGTTTTGTGCCTTTGTTGATTCTCAGGACCCTGCAAGCTCTGCCATTGATGATACCTGGTTTAACTACTAAAAGGCGTCTCTTTGCCATGAATTAATTTTGCAATCATGTTATCTTGTTTGAATTATATATTATAAATTTGAGGGAAAACCTCCAAGTTGTACCATGAGCAACAAATAAAATTGTGAATGAGGCCGCTGCCCTCCAAACAATTTGAGCGAACCAAGTAATTTGATTTTCTGTTCTTTTGAGGGCTATCTTACATTCTAAGAGGATCAACCGAACATGAAAAGATGGACCGTGTCAATGCATCAGAATAGGCCGTTTTTGTATTCTCGGTATTGGACTGGAACTAGCTCCCAAGTGAGGCTAATGCGGGGAGTCTTTTGAAATTCAACTGACATTAATCTTTATATAACGATATTCCCCCGCATGAGCCTCCATTGCAAGCTAGTTCCAGTCTAATACCGAGAATACGGAAATTGTCTGTTATACTGGTCACCGATTAATACCAGTCAATCTATATCTTGATCGACTGACCGGTCTTTACCAGGATAAATAAAGTTATTATTATTATTATTATTATTATTATTATTATTATTATAAGAGCTACTCCGTTATTTAAATTGGCGTTTATGGCTGTCACAATATGTCCGGCCATCTTTTTGTTTTTGTATATAGGTGGCAAGGTATTATTACTCCGAAGGATCTCTTCTTCAGCAGTCTTAAAAAAAATATATGTGGGTGATTTCGCAAAAAACACACCCGCTAGATTTCGCCTTGAATCCAGGACTAGCCGGCGGCTCTAGACCTGGGAAGGGGACTGGGTCCGTCTGGGGACATGGCCCAGGCACTGGCGTATCTGCTGATGGTTTGCTGGCAGCCAGCTGTCAAAATCAGGGGGGAAGGGAGGGCGTCTTGCACTGACACCTCTGCAAAGCTAGACCTTCAGTTTTCAGTGCCAAATAACCTTGATATTGACTGTGTTGATATTGACTGTTGCTCAGTTATTGAACCTTCTTTGAGGGTTCTGTGTTGATATGGCACCCTGCTGGAGAGTTCCATGCCACGCGCATGTATGACGGGCCAGTATTCTAGCCAGTGGGGTGGTCAGAGTAATTCTGGGCGCTGAGACTGTTTTTGAGCTGTCTCCGGGCACGTTTTTGCGAATACCGTCAGATATATATACTTCTAAAACCGAAGAAAATCTTTTGAAGTTGAAAAAATTGCTAGAAAAGTACAAATTTTAGAGGTCTTATTGGCGATTAAAGAAAATGAAACAAAAACAAACTAACTAACTAACAAACAAACAAACATACAACAACAACAACAAATTAGAGTGGCTCTAAGATTGTTGATTTTAGATTTCGATGACGTCACGTGACAACAGAGAATAGACCACGTATTTCTTTCGAAAACACATATATCATATCAACAAAGATGTTGCCTTCGAATTCTAGTTTAATTTTCTCTTATTATACGGTAATACATATGGCATGGATAATTAACATCTTGAGACCTAGCCTCTTGCAGGCATTCAGGTAGTTCGAGAGCAGTGCGGGAAACGGTGAGCGAAACAATTCGCGAGAAGTGCTCCATTCCTCTCGCCAAGCCCCTCTCTCCCTCGCTCGTTATCAAACTGAACGCCTGTAGCGACATAATTCAGCCGGCTGAGGTTTTAGCCCATGAATTGCTTAGGAATTGCTAAGATTGCTTAAAGCCCGCAACCGTGCCTCTTCCCGCTTAGCAAAGCCATTAAGGCAAAGAAAAATGGCTCAACGCTTGCATGCTTGCATTTCACTACCGGTGCTGATGGACATGCCAAAGAATTTAGACAGTATAAATCATAATATGTTGTTATTTAAATCTTACAGCCTTGGCTTGTCACCATCAGCACAGGAATGGTTCAACAGTTACCTTAAAGGAAGGTACCAACAAGTTCGAATTGGGGATACAGTTTCCCAGTCTCTTCCACTTGACTATGACGTACTACAGAGGGACTCATCCTTGTTATTGTTCTGGTCACTGGTTATATCAGTGATCTGCTATCTGTACCTAATAACAAGTAGTTTGGCGGCCAAACTGCTTGTTATGTTTATGATTCTCAAATCTATTTTAAATATAAAACTAGTGAGTTGCATGATGCAATCTCCGCAGTGAATTCTAATCCCAGAGAGTTTGTAGGTGGTGCTGTCAAATCTCCTTGCCCATGAGTCCAGATAACACCAAAATTCTTGTGATAGGTGTGCGAAAACAATTACTCTTTTTTAAAATTCCACTTTGTGTCAAACTGACATCACCAACACCTGTAGCAAAGGACCTTGGAGTGTTCTCATAGCAATACAACATATAACATATAGTATAATTCTTAAAAGCAGTGTAATATTGTAAAAAGGCCTCCTTTAGCCCTTAAGCCCAGTGAGATATCAAACTAAAACCAATTTAATGTTTGTGTGCTGCTCTGAGCTGACCTTGAAATTATAGGCACTTGGCGCTCTAAAATATAACTGTTTAAAATACCTAAAATGTAGCTTTTTGTAAGTCATTTGTTCTTGCAGAGTTGTTTCGGAGAGGAGCCGTCTGTACGTCATCTTTGACGTTACCAGTTTGCTTGCTCTTACTCCGAGACCGACACGGCGAGAACCAAGGAATTTAAAAATTGAAAATTCTTGCAGCATGCGCTACAGTATGAGCTTAGCTTAGGAAGTCCCTACGGTAAGTAATTGTTTTTCGTTACTGTTCCATTGGTTTCTCTGTTTACAGGACGGTATTGAGATCTTTCTCCTCCATATTTTCATTGGTTAACCCTGAACCAATCGACCTTCTTTTTTGTGAACTCCCTTTACCAAGCCGGGTGGTTGTGGTGGTCAATGAACGGCTGAGGTTTTTTTTTCTTAACACAAAGCGTTTGAAAGCTGTAATGAAATCCTTTTTGAAAAATGTATAGAGCAAGGGATTGACTATTGAGGTCACGTACCTAAAAATGGCGACCACTTGTGGTAGCTTTATGAGCATTTCAAGGGTTTCTTGGCTGAGTGGGAACCAGAACGAGAAATAAAGGCTGATGACAAACCACGGAAGCCAGCAAACCACGTATATGAACGCCATCAATCCAAAAATGATGAGACATTTTTTGTCGTTTTTTGCTTTTCTTTGGTCGGCCTTCCTGGCACCCAATCCCTGTCCACAACTCTTGGCAATGGCTTTGAAAGTGATGATTTGAGAAACGACGATCAAGATGCATGGTACCAGGAACACGAATGCCAAACAGAAAACTATATAGCCAAATTGTATCTTTCTAAAGGCAACGTCGTCGGTTAACAGCAGGAAAAACCAAGCATACGGCATAAAGCCAACGACAGCGGCAACAAACCAAACGAGCAAAGCCACTTTCAGCATCGACTTCTTTGTCGACTTGAGGTGGGAAAAGGGCCACTTAATGCAGACGAATCGCTCAAGCGTGATTGCGAGAATGTGGTAAGCAGCTGATACAGCAATGAAATTGTTGAAAACGACGTTCAAATAGCCAAGATGTAGCCCCGGGAGGTTTATAGCTTGTAAAACAACAACGATAAACAAAGGAATACAAATGAAACCCGCCATAAAGTCGCACACCGCCAAGCTTAGAAGAAGGCAGTTGGTTGGGGTACGGAGCCGCTTACTTTTGGCAAACAGGTAGAAGACCATGCTGTTCACTATAACGATTACCACAGCGACAGGCAAGACTTCATAAATAACTTCATATTGTGGCTTCACGCCTTGGGGAGCTCCTTCAACATCTGGTCCCGCTGTGGTGTTCAAGGGGCACGAAACGTTGTCCAAAAGGTCAGTGGCGTTGGACATCTTGAGAAGAAATAACCAAAGACAGATGTACACTGTCACTCGGTCGTCTTACTGTGGGTTTCAGTTTAGTGCACGTGGAAGAGGCTGGGTTGCAATGCGGTTAACTTTATCAGGATCGGGGATTGCAGCTATCCTATCCTAGGGAGAAATTAAATATTTGAATGAAAGTTACTTCGCTTTCTTATTTCGTTAAATGTACACCAAAATCAATGGCCATCTGGTAACAGGATTCACTTGTACCGTTTAAACATTAAAAATGCACAATGAATGATTAACCCTATTTAGGTTGAACCTGAAGCCGAATCTTTAAAAATCAACCTCGTATGTCATGTAATGACCCTCTGAACCTTGCCTAGATCTCTTATCATTAATAACCATGTGTTACATTTTACGTTTAGAATCTCGCCTATTTATTGAATGATGCGTATTGAGTCAACTTACGAAGCGTTTAGCTCAATAATTTTGGATGACAGCTTTTTTTCTGGGGGGGGGGGGGGAGGGGGTTGTCGTTGCGGACTGTAATTTGAATAGATCGACGGTTGCCATGAAGATCAAAGCACGCACTTTCTGTTGAAGTCCAAAAATAAAGGTGGAGCCAATTGCTAATTTTAGATCTTCTCGATTTCTGTTCTTTTTCTTTTGGAGCGGGGATGCGTTTGGTCGTATTTCAAGGAAAATTCATGAAATTCAAACGGCAAGGTGGTTTTTCAACATATTTTTTGAGTTTCTCTCCCTTTTTTGTCTTGTTTGTTTTATCAGTTTCTATGAAGGCAACCTATTTTTATTTTCTGGAAAGTACATCTTGTGCCCTTTCAAATGAGACATAGTAAACTGCATGCACTGCTGTAATTACTTGGCGAGATATTAAGAGTCCCTGTCCATAAAAATGGAAAATAACTCGGCAAGGGTCAAAACTTCGATTTCGCTCATATTTTCATGGTAGATAGGTTAGGGCATGACAAAAACTACTGGATAGTTTTTTTGGCAAAATATCCTTTTATTTCAAAGAAATATGCAAATTACCAAATTCCGTTAAAATCGTCATTTAACGCACCATTTTATTACACAAGTTTGAGAGCCTCGCATACAAAACCACATCATTCTTCTGTCTTTAAAACACTCAAATATTTTTGTGCAATGTTTAAATGTGTACTGGGTTGATTTTAGGGAATGTTGCGTTGTCTTTTGGGTGCAAAATAATTAAATTTCGAAGACATGTATTTCATTCACTTAAAAGTACTTCGTGAATATAATTAATTTTCACTATGTGCGAAACCTTCAAATGGATCAAGCTTCTGGTGGTTGAATTGCAGAAGGATGGTCTAAAGATTCCTGTAAAAATTTCTTTGGGCAAATGATTGTGAGCGACGCGAGAGCTTTTCAAAGTACGTCAAAAATGCAAATATTTGACCATCCTTCGTCAAATTTCAATTTACGGGTTAGACGTATATTTTGGCATGCGCCACATGATTTGACCTATGTTAAATTGAAATAGACACAGAGCTGATAATTTCGAAATGTTCTAACCTCATTTGCTGTAAAAGGCAGGTGCAAAACCCATTTGACGTGTTTCTCTCACCATTCGTCGGACATAAAGCAGAAGTTTGCTTTTGTTTACATAACGTCTGAATGTACATCGCCAACTGTCAACTTATTTAACGGTCGAATACCATGAATCTGTGACCCTCTTTCGGCACATATGATCACCACTGCATCTAAGTCTAAAACGGCTGAGTCATTTGTAGATAGTTGCTTGCTTTGCACTACACCAAAATATTACGTTTTGATCATCACGGTTTGATGGCTTGAATCTTTGCTTGCAGCGGTTCCTTGTTCGTCACGCAATGTTGTCATCCCATTTTAGGGGGTAGGGGTAGGACAATGTCTATCCTAATACGTAAGGCTCCGTAAGGCTTGGAATCACTGGGAGCACACAATCGTGTTGAGTAGGAAGGGACTGAATTAAGAAATGAAAAGAATGAGTAGGTTACCATTACCCCTGTTGTTATCTTTTACTCGACCACCGCTACCTACATGCCCTGCGTAATACTGTAACGCTAAACTCATACCTAGGTCTTTTCGCGCTATGCAATTATTTTTGGTTTACATGTAATACAGTGGGCTACCCTCGGGGAAATGGGTGGTGACCGCTTAATAGGACTAGCCGCTTAAATAGAGGTTGGTGTACCTTGAATATTTAATTTTTCACTGTCGGGCTATAAATTACTTGGTGAACATTCAAGACAATCATGATAGACGTGTGTTTGAATTATCACTCGTCATGCACCTTCAATTTCAGGCACTTATCTGCCATCGCCCTTTCGAAAACAAAGTTCTTAAATTTTGGGTGGGCGCTTAATAGGGGTAAAGACAATAATGAAACCCTTATCGGAATGACCAAATGGTGGCCGCGGAGGTAACCGGTCAATAGGTGTTTTATTTATAATATTTTACTGACGATAATTTTGGACTGTATTGACAACAACATACCAATGCCTCGCCACTAAGCAAACAAAATACGCCAAATAAAATGGAATGGCCAGGGCTATTTACTCACGTAATTACTAATTAAATTTAGTCTGTTTTTCTCACGAATTAGACACGTTGTGATTTCGTATTTCTATTTCAGTTAGTTCTTGCTTCATTGATCTATAATTTGCTTATGGCGATTTTCTAAAAATTCTAGTGAGTACAGGCACTAGCTTTATCAGCTGTTGTCTGAAACGTCAGAACGTACAAGAGACGTGATGTGGACCGACGCCACGTGCACTATAGAACGCGATTATATAAATATACACATATTATTATATATATGAACAAACAGATGAACAATGATTAAATTGTTTCAGTTATCCCGAGAGTACTCTATACAAAATAGATCAAAATGTGCAGCATATGCCGTGACAGCATTGCGTGACGAACAAATAACGGCTGTAAGATTGTGCTGCGCCGACACGCTTATCAGCAATGGTCAGCAATCGATCAAACGCAATATTTTGGCGAAGCGTAAAGTAAGCAACTATCTACAAATGACTCAGCCGTTTTAGACTTAGATGCAGTGATGTTCATAAGCGCAGACAGATGGTCACAGATTCATAGTATTCGATCAATAATAGGTTGACAGTAGGCGATGTACATCGGACGTTAACCTTGTGTAAACAAAAGCGAACTTCTGCTTTATGTGCGACGAATGGTGAGAGATCGACTAGAAACACGTCAAATCGGCTTTGGACCTGCCTTTTACAACAAATAAGGTTAGAACATTTCGAAATAATCAGCTCTGTGTCTATTTCAACTTATTATAGGTCAAGTCGTGTAGCACATGCGAAAATATACGTCTAACCCGTAAATTGAAATTTGACGAAGGATGGTCAAATATTTGCATTTTTGACGTACTTTGAAAAGCTCTCGCGTCGCTCACAATCATTTGCCCAAAGAAATTTTTACAGGAATCTGTAGACCATCCTTCTGCAATTCAACCACCAGAAGCTTGATCCATTTGAAGGTTTCGCACATAGTGAAAATTAATTATATTCACGAAGTACTTTTAAGTGAATGAAATACATGTCTTCGAAATTTAATTATTTTGCACCCAAAAAGACAACGCAACATTCCCTAAAATCAACCCAGTACACATTTAAACATGCACAAAAATATTTGAGTGTTTTAAAGACAGAAGAATGATGTGGTTTTGTATGCGAGGCTCTCAAACTTGTGTAATAAAATGGTGAGTTAAATGACGATTTTAACGGAATTTGGTAATTTGCATATTTCTTTGAAATAAAAGGATATTTTGCCAAAAAAACTATCCAGTAGTTTTTGTCATGCCCTAGCCTATCTACCATAAGAATATTAGCGAAATCGAATTTTCGACCCTTGCCGCGAAATTAAGAATTTGTCTGATTTTTACAGGCAGGCACTCTTAAATGAATAATATTATGCGTTAAAATTTGACGTTGCTGTATTGTGACAGAGTTGAGCTAACCCTAACCCTAACCCTTAAAAACGTCACACAATTTGCTACCTTAGGCCCAGGTCAAACGACGAACGTCACACGAGAACAAGTAAATTGTAATTTGGGTGGATTCAAACGGGTAAAGCTCGACCGTTGCGTCAAACGTGGACCTTAATTCGAATTCAGATCGACCAATACGTTCTATCCGTCTGATTCATGTGGATAGAACGTGTTGGTCGATCTCAATTCAGTCGGACGAACTCAGTTGAGTCAGACATCGAACCTTTCACGAAATTAATTCACCCAGTTTAGTTCGTCTCATGTGGAGTTCGACGTTTGACCTGGGCCTTAGCCTGATCCACCATCTGAGATTTCAAAAGTTAGAAACTTCAGAACAGCTCAAGCTCTTGGTTCGAAAACAAACAAACAAAGCCTAAGATAAAAGAAGTTTAGTCGTTTGGAATAAAAACTTTGTAAAAACAAAACAAAACAAAAACAATCGCTTCACAAAAACACTGAAATTTCCTGAAACATCCTTTGAAAACTGGGCTGCATAGTACGCCAAGTAACGTGGCCAAAAATGAAACACAGAAATGTTCCCTGACATACTTTAGGTACAGTCACACGACGGAGACCACTAAAACTTGCTGGTCAAGTTACTTAAAGTAATTACTCCTTCGGTCCATTATTACGTTACTATAGATAGTAATAAGTTAGTCATGTACGCAATGCAATTTTCGTTTTCCATACTAGGGAGGTCGGCATCATTTGATAGCTTTTTAGATCTAATTTTAATATAAAAATATTGCTATATTTCTAAAAGCTTCCATTAAAAAGCCATACTGTTTTTCATTAGCTCCGTC
The DNA here is from genome assembly GCF_964199315.1 of Orbicella franksi. Classification (NCBI taxonomy): domain Eukaryota; kingdom Metazoa; phylum Cnidaria; class Anthozoa; order Scleractinia; family Merulinidae; genus Orbicella; species Orbicella franksi. The sequence goes on along the minus strand of NC_138155.1, from coordinate 10,008,214 downwards.
AAAACCGCACCGCTAAAAAGCGAGGGAAAAAGAGACCCTTTTTCTCCAGCGCCGGTTGCGTTAAGGGCTGGCTTAATTTACTGCTCTGCGGTTTTAACTTTGCGTCTGCTCTCGACGGTTTTATCGTGTCGATCGTCCTATTCATGCATATTTTCGATCTACAGAATCTTATTTTAATAAAACAGTTGAAATTGTTTTTGTTTGATCAAGTCTTGACGGATTGAAATTTCACCGACTTTTCTCGACCGATAAGTTTAAGGCATTTCAATAAGTCTAGTGTAATTGATTAAAAATTTTTCTCCTTTCAAAATGTGCTCATGTAATGAAAACTGCCTAGCGATGAAAATTTCCCTAATATTTCAAATTTCTCGAACGATGAACAATGAACAGTTCCTGAAAGTTAAATAGTTTCTCAAGAGATGGAAATTCCTTGAACGAAAATATTTCCCCAGCGCACCAAATTTCTCGAACAATAGAAAGTGCTCGAATGATAAATAACTTTCAGAGCTATGAAATTCATGAGCGATTATATTTTCTCTGCTGAGTGAGGAACTTAAAGACAGTAAGCTAGAGTTTCCTGAGATTGACCATTGAAAAATCATCACACGAGAAAAACAGAAACAAAATCTCTAAGCGAGTTACGAAGGTTGTTTACCACTTAACCCCAAATTCCATAAATTTCGGTCAGAAAGTAAATAGCAAGACACTTTTGGCTAGACCGACCGGGAAAGTTTCGAAATCAACGGAACGTCTTAAATGGTATTTGAAAATCTCCAACCGAAATTTCCGAGTGGATAATGTTCTTACCATTTGCAATTCTCATGCAAGTTGAGCTTCTCTCATCTCTTCCGCTAAATTGAATTTTTCAGTAAATGGTAAGTGGCCAATCCGAACGGAACCTACCGTCTTCTCTGTGTAAATGGTAAACAACCACAATATCGCACGGCAAATCAGCTAAAAATGGTCTTTATCAACAGCTTATCTCATCGTAATCCTTACAGCCGGTGACATCTCGTTTTTATTAGGAATCATGCATGGTTCGTTAAAAAGGCTTCAGCAAGCCACGACGGCAGCGAGAACCTCAACAAACAAAAGGTTAAAATATATAGAACAATGGCCGTGCATGTGCGTTATAAATTTGCAGAGTTCATAGGCGTCCTCTGCAAAACAACAGCTTGGAATGACCACGACCGCTAGGTTTTCGCATTTCCTTTCCTTTCCTATACCGACTTTACAAACATGTATTAAATTTGAGCAAGAGATTATAATCTGGATCATAATATCTTGGTTTGAGCAGGTTTTAAGACCGATTGGTGTCCTGAAAAGATAAAGACAAATGGGAAATTCGAAGGTAAAAATAATATTAAGCGTCGCCGACCCAATAACGCATCTCACCTGCTGCAGACACATATATAGTGTTTTTAACCATACATTTGCACCGTTTGAATAATACCCTGATTTCTAACGAGTAAGTCTATCAGACATGTTATCTCTACCTTATAATTATAATACGTCTTAGTCCCTACACCATTATAATACTGTTTAGTCAAAATAAGTTTCAAAGCAGGTAATAAATGTAATATTTATTCTTTAACGCAAAGCCACCTTGTATGCAGAAATTAAAAAGAAGCTATATTTTAGGCAGAGGCATTTCCTCTTTCTTAAGTGCTTTGCATCTTAAAGCGATGTTTGGATTATCAAAATCAATAGATTTTGCTGCTTTCTTACCTGTTTTCTGCATAACAAAGGCGGACAGAATTTTTGACAATTATTTTAGGAAGTAGAAATCTATCAACGTCCCGAGAAAGACGTGCTGATGTGTAGGACAAATGAACTCTGTGTGTGGCAGCTGAAGACCGTAGGCGGTTGTTTCCACAGCTATTTCGAGTTGTACAAACTCGACCGAAGCGCAAAGAAAATGGTTTCGATTTCTTTAAGGAAATTTTATCATAAAAAGAACATAAATCAATTGCTTAGTTCGATCAATTATCAAAGTGCAAATTCTCTTTGCCCGCGTCATAAGTGTGTCTACAGCTCGTGGTTATTTTGTGTTTCTATATGTATGATTTTCAGCACAGGCTTTCCTGTAGGACATTAGAACTGAAATAGAACTAAACGAGACAAAGTAACAATAGATGCTTCCGATATACGACTATATGTGAAAGGCCTTAAGCCGCAATGTCAACACGTCTTGTTGTTCGTCGTGGATTGAATTTCCCCGATTCCGAATTTTCAATGTTCTAAGCCTGGAGGAGTAACAAACAAACCGACTAGCCAGCACTAAGTACGATTGTTTTAAACACAAGATCGTTTTGTGACCTTATAGTGTCTGTTCTGGTTCAATAAATGAACAAATAATATGCGCGTTTTACTGAGTTCCTGTTTGAAATTAGTCAAAAGCCAATGGTTATAGTTCTCGATTAAATCCAACATCGTTTTGCTCAAGGCATAACGGTTTATAATGTTTCAATTCATGCCCACGACACCAATGTTCATTCAAATTTTAGAATTCAAGCTCAATATATGGTGCAGTATAAGTGCAGTATTATTAAACGATACCTTATGGTCACTCGGTAAGGCACGAACAATCTTCTTTCGCCAGCAGGTCGGTCAGCATTTAACTTTCTGGAAAATAATGAAAGTTTTACTTTGCAAATGCCTTATATTACCATTAGGTTCTGAAAATAACTTCATGCAAATAAGTCATTCATACCCGAAGCACTCCAACCCGTATTCTTGGCAACCTCAAAAATGCTAATAGACCACGATTCATAAAACGCCGCCACGTTTATTATGACGCGCGAGAGGGAGTAACTGACCAATCCTTATTAGCAGTTAGTTTTAATCTTTGTCAGCTGCGTATTGCTGTGTCGTAATTAGAACTAATTAAGCTCGCCGTTATTGAAATTTCCAGTCATCAAGATAGCATGAAAGTGGCTGTAGATCATTGCGTTCCATGACGTCTGCTAAAACAATCCTTCGTCGAGAACTCAATAAAGCTTTAAGCCTTTTATGTTGCAGGAAGATACAAAAAAAAAAAAAAAAAGAAAAAAAAAAAAACGTTTGTGTCAATATGCTTTCTTCTGTTGGAGGGTTTTCCTATTCTGATTCATCAAAGAGCACGTTTTCAGTCACCTGTCTGATATTTTCCTACGCAATTCAGATCTCGCCAACTCAAAATTTCATTATTGCAATAAAAAACTTCTGCGCCAATCCTCCTACGCAGATTTGCGTGCAGAGCGCAAATTGCATTTGCGTAAAGGATGTTATCTAAAACCAGTGATGTACTGTATAAGAGGTATTGCTTGCATACATGTGTGCTTTCTAGATGGATGGGCGTTGCAATCAATGAAGAAGCGGCTATTTTTTTGCCCCATTTGTTTGTTTGTTTGTTTTTTTTTTTGCAGAGCAATCCAATTACAATTGAGGAAGAAAGTCTTTTGGTAAATCCATTGTAAATCACGTACTGTAAATCATCGTTTTGTGTTTTACTTAAGTCAATTTTAAGCGCGTGGGTGTCGACATTTCGGGAATTGAACAGGAATCCATTTGGTAATGGGCTCTTTGATTTACGCGTCAATTAATGAATAGATTTTGAGTGACGATACCAGGAGATATGCAATCTAATAAGGGAGATAAAGATATGAAAGAATAAGCAGTTTTCCACAGAAAAAATTACATTTGTATACGCGATATCAGAGTAAGCCTTAATGAATAATCATAGCCAGCTTAATCGGCTTTTGGTGCGCCGGAATGCTTAATCCCCGTTTTTAATGCCAAGATGAATATTGCTTCGTGGTCTAAGATGTTTCAAACAGCTGCTGATGTTGACTGTCAAATGACCACCAAGTTAAAAGCTAGCCTCTGAGAGCGGAAGATAAATGATATTTCAGGCAGGACAAGAGCAGGACATCTTTGAATTCGACAATCAAACATCAGAGATAAATCGCCAAGAGTGGGTATGAGTTGCTCGCTCCTCAACTGCAAATTCTTAATATTCTGTAAAGCTAGTCAAAAATTATAATGAAGGAAACGAAATTATAACAAAGAGTTGAAAGCTCGAATATGGCAAGACTGTAAAATCTGATCTTTTTATCCCATTGTTATCATAATTTTTAATGATGATGACGTTGATGACTTTTTTTACTCACTGTGTGCATCTCTGAATTCCTGAAACATAGTGAGATACAAACGACACTGAACAGCTGACCTCGCAACTAAGAGCAATCAAAATTTCAAACTCAAAGTAAAGCGTTGCGACTGCAACTGTTTCAAATACTCTGTTTTCGTTCAATTCGTCCACGAGTGGAACGATGTACCTGCAAATGTTGGCCGGCAACCTGAACACCCTTTTTAAGAAAGCTCTGAAATCGTTTTTACGTATTTTATAATCTAAATTTTTAGCACTTGTATTTGTAATGGAATCTTTAGCATTAACTTTTTAATACACATTTTATATTAGGGAAGTTTTTGTTACATAGGGTCCACCTCTTTAAACTCCTTTTCAAAGTAATTTTTCAGTTTGTATTATTTTTTCTAACCCCTGAATAAAGTGCTGCAGTCCTGCAGTTTACCTTCAATTTAAAACATGGTTTTTTTAAAAGGGATCTATCAGTGTTTTTGAACTGAACATAGTGTTAACAATAGGCAAGTCTCACCCACTCTTCGCTACAAACCTATGTGCGACTTTGTCATTCTATAAACTGTCCCCGCCGGCTACCACGAGAAGAAATTAAACATCGGACTATGGTCGTTTTACATCAATGCCCAACGGCCAAAACGTAATCATTACGGCTAAGTTGCGTTTTAACGCCCCAACTGCTCTGTATCTCGACTGAAGCAGTAGCGCGAAATATCGGATCACAACTATCACCTTTGAAGTCACTGACGATACCAAGCACAATGCATAAGAGCTAACAACTGCTAAGGTGTACACCTTGCCCGCGAGCAGACTCATCTTTGAATTGTAGTCCCACGTGTGGGGGGCAGGTGAGGGGGGGGGGGGGGAGGGGGAGTGGGCGAACAGCGAGTTGGCAAGGGAAGCAATCCGCCGACAGGAAGGTCACGCGTGTGCGCCTGAGCTTGTGATACTCAAACGTGAGACTGTTTTCAGACAAGTATACCTACACGCAAAGATTACTTCGCCAACGTTCCTTCGTAGCTTTAAAGGACAACAAATAAAAAAAACAAGTGTAGAGCGGCTGCGAAACGACCGGCTAAATGATCTGTAGTAGCTAGACTGCCAAACTAAAGCTTTGGTGGCGAATGAAGAAACGAATCAATGTAAAGAACAAAAAGGATCGATGTATTTAGTTTGCTGAAAATGTCGTAGAACATTTAACACCAAAAGAACTATGGCTTATATTGCCTATGCGTCATTTAAGGCAGCGACACAAGTTCAACTTCCTCTCGAAAGAGAAGTTCCCCGCCCACGGTGCAGTTTGCCAAATCCAGCTTCGAGAACGTGACGATTGTGGAGAGTTACGTCAAAATGCCTTATTAAGAGTTGATGCGTAAGTAGACATATCAACTGAAAACTCAAGGAAGCGTGCATTTCTGATCTATGGGACTCGGAGTACAAGTGGAATTATTTGATTGAAATGTCAGTTATCTCCTGCCCTTAGGCAGAGGACAGGAGACGACGTAACCGATTGCGATTAAAGTAAAAAGACACTTGAACTGCAATAATGTGTACGTGATGGTTGAATTTAAACCGTACAATGCACAACAAACTGTATTTATTTCAGTTTGGCCAATCTACATAATTTGCCAACGTATGCAAATAATGCTGACTAAAACTGTCAAATTGAGGGCCAAAAAACCACGAAAGCCATTAAGTAAAAATAAATAGTGTACGTATAAGGGATTAGCGTCTATCAGGCTCAGCAAGTAGCCTGCGAACAGACTCCCGGCGAGGACGGAAAAAAATTTCGGCGAGCACGAAATAGAAGAATTCGGAGAGCAAAGCCTGTTCGCAGACTACCCAGCAAGTGGCAAAGTGATTCGCAAAGTTATTGTAAAAGCGGACGCCTCGCGTTCTCACAATACTTCCGTTCTTAATACCAGTATTGAAATCGCAAACAATCCAATCTGCTCTATCGATCCTGCCAAGGAAAGCTAATATATTTTGACGAATATTTTCCGTAAGTTTGAGCATGAACGTTCATTAATTTGAAAAAGTTAAAGATGTTCTATTTATAGAGCAGTGTCACCAGTGACCGGTGTTTTTTGTCGCTCAATTTCTGACAAGTTTTACCGTTCATGTAATTCCGCGATTCAAACCTGCAGTCTGAACATGGGTAATTACTCGCGAATACACATTTTTTCCGTTCTTATGATTTGGAAAAGCATTTTAATGATGTCACACAATGGCAGCATATGTTTTTTTCGTATTTCTTTTTGTAAACAAACAACCACCCCCCTTAGATCAATTTGCCATGCATCCATTTCATTGCAAAAATTGGCAAGTTTGGGATCCCATATTATGATGAGTATAATGGATCCTTCTAAAACTTCGCATATTTACTGAATTCAGCATAGGAAATACAGGAGATAGGAAATAATAAAATAGCTAGGAAATAATAAAATAGCGTAACATCCTCCAAAATGTCTATTCAATAGAATAAGAGCTCAGGTTGATTTTTTTCCGTAGAGACCTCACTCTCGGTTACAGATGATTTCCAGTCTGTACTGCGCAGTCTCAGCACCCTGATGTTTATAAACATTATTTAAGTCTCACTCGATGGAATACGAATCGATGTTACTCACTACCAACCACATACCTCAGCTTTGACGCTTTTCAAATTCTTTTTCCAACCGGCTTCATTCATTTTTACAGCTGCCAAATCGTTTCATCAAGTGATATGAGAAAGAACGAAGCATAAAGCTTCGCATTCACAAAGGCGGTTGACATGAGACTTTGAATTTACTTCATGTAAGTAGTTACGAAATGTTTACATTTTGTGATGTCTTACATGAAACAAAACAAAAAACTTAAACAAACTCTCGAGAGTGCGTTCTGGAAATCATCTTTAATAAGCACATATTACTGGATGAGGTGTTGTGTGATGACTAGAATAATCAAGGACAAAGACTGAGGCTGATAACTCTAACTTACCTCACATTGTAGTTTGAGCGACTTCGTTCTTTGCTGAAATTTGCGCTTAATTGATAGCTAACCGCAAAATAACCCGTACTCATACAGCTATGTGTGCACGTTCAACAAGTGACAAGATAACAGGAATGACCAATTCTCCTTATAAAACAAGCCTGCAGGGACTCATGGTAGTTGTATCAAGCATCTTTGACTGGATATTTGTTTCGAGAAAACAAATACCATAATACCTAGCGGGCGCGTCTCAAAGTGAATTGGTTATTATTTGCAGCTCACAGTATGGGAATTGGGAACCTAATGAATAATTGCAGTTTTAACTTGTAAGCTTCTGAAAGGAACTCTTAACTAGGCTCCTTTTTGCTTTACATAAAGGTAGAATAAATAGGGATTCATTCTGCGGGCGGCTTCTCTTCTAAAAAGTGCATATTTCATAAACGGTGACCTTCGAGCTCCAGAGTTAGATATCAAAGATAAAAAAACAAAACAAAACAAAACAAAACAAAACCAAAAATGAACAATGAAAAAACAAACAGAGAAGAAACAAAAAACAAACAGACAAAATAAAACGACAACAGATGTCGTGGCAGGTCACAGAATATTTAAGACTAAAATAAATATTTCAATTCGTAGATTACTAGTCCTTAAACTCAAAGTTAAGCATGTATTGAGGGATGTTTTCCATCTAAGGTGTAGTTTTTACATTTCTAACTTTGAGAACGTGACAATTGTTGAGCATTGTTTTAGGAAATAATATCAGCTGAAATATCAAGGAAACGTGCGTTTAAGACATATGGAACACGGAGAAAAACGATGCTAAAAAAATGTTGAAATGTTGTTTATAGTGGTCAATGATAAATTTCGAAACTAAAGCAGGAGAAAAGTAAACAGATGAAAAAATGGACTTTAGAATAATACATTTACGTGTAGGTTGTTGACTCAATGGGCTTAAACGTTTGTATAGTTCTTTAGCTCAGACACTTGCCACCCATTACAGTTATAGTTAAAACGTCAAAGACATGCACAAGTTACAATGTGTACGTGATCTCTCTATTTAAACTGTACATCATGAGCAGCTGTATATATTTCCGTTTGGGCGATCTTCATTGTTGGAGAACGTGGACAAATAATATTGACTAAAACTGACAAACTGATGGCTAAAAAATAAACAAAAAATCACGAAAGCCATTAAACGAACTGAAATTAGCGTTTTTCAGGCTCATTAATTGACAAATTGATCAGCAAAGTTCTTGTAAAGCGGACGCCTCGCATTCTCACATTAATGTAGGTAAATACTTCCGTTCTAAAAGCCAGTGTTAAAATCGCAAACAATCTAATCTGCTCGATCGATCCTGCTAAGGAAAGCTAGTATATTAAAAAAGAAAAGTTTCTGCAAGTTTGAGCATTTATTGATTTTAATTGAAGCAAAGTTAAAGATGTTCTATTTATAAACCAGCACCGGTAAACGGTGTTTTTGTCGCTCAATTTGTGACAAGGTTTGCCTTATGTTTAATTCAAACTTTCAATGTTTTTTTGATTCTATTATTTGCATTATTATACATTGTGGTCACCATCTGTCTTCTCGTGGGCTAAAAGCCTACAGTTAATTCTGGGAAACATTGCAACCTACAGATTATTCACTAATCTGCTAGAAGATTAGTAAATAATACGTAGGAACATGGCTTGTCGAAAATAAACTGTGT
>NC_138155.1:9949400-9994400 GCF_964199315.1 Orbicella franksi | reverse complement strand
TGCCGTTTATTATTGTTACCGCGATCATTCTTTTTGATACTAATGGACGATCCACTTCGCTCTTCATGGCTTGGGAATTCACAATAATTTTAATTTTCTTAAGTTCCTCTATAAACCCGTTTCTTTACTGCTTCAAGATCGGCGAAGTTAGAAGTGCAGTGAAATCTACAGTCAGGCAGATGTATTGTTTATCAAATTAACTTTTAATTTTTGTTCTTGGAGTACGTGTACATTAATTTCAATAAAGTAGCTTTGGTGTGGCATATGCCATGCGGCAATTTCTTTGCGTTGGAACCTCATCTAGACAAGAAACACTCACAAACTATATCTTTAAAATTTCGTTGTATTTTTTCAAAATACTAGACGGTGTAAATTTCTGTTCCGGATTGACTTGTATTTTAATTGTAAATACCATCCACTGGGATGTGAAATACTCTTAATCGATCTAGTCAGAGATTGTAACTGCTTGATCTGCATCTATCCTTGACCTGTGCGCTTATTGAAAATTTTCATATCGTAAATAAACCGCGGGACATTTTCCAACGGGGCTTACCATCTTAAGCTTTATTATTGCCTGCATTATCCATGTTAACTTTGTCAAATGAAAAACATTTCTTACATAAATACTCGTCTCGTATCCTCTTAAATATTTTTGTCGGCAGCAAAAAAGAACTCTTTAACCAGATCCAATGCAAATTTAACCGAGTCCCATGCTAATGCTAACTTCAGAAAACGCTTCCATCTCAAAGCAGGTGGCATTCATAGAAAAATTTCGCAATTTGAGGTTAAAACAATAAGCCTTCGACGATTTAATTCATATTCTATTATCAATGTAGCTTAATATCATGGTAAATGTAAACGCAAAAGTTAAATTTCGAAATTAAAAAGCATGCACCTGTCATAGACGATGATGAACATAACATAAATTTAGGCATGATTTCATTTAAAAAAATGATCACAGAAAGACTAGTATTACTCAAAAACATCCACAGTGATGTGTAGTTGTATCGCTATAGAGGGATTTCATACATTGTTTATACCATTAAAGGTTTTCGTCGCCATTATAACTAAGCTGTGTAACTAACTTATAACAGCACTATTTTTAACCTCAGCCATATTGGAAAGGGATTGGGTGCAAGGCACCTGGCCGATCATTCTACGTTCGATCGGCAAAGCTGTGCGGCACGTGCAACGGAGATTCGCACATCGTGGAAAGTTTTAGAAGTCGTTCAACGATCGAGGAGAAATTAGAAGTTGTGTACTCGACTAACTTCGTTTTTCATTCTAAACACCAACGATTGGAAAGCGAGATACACTTCAGTAATTGATGTAGTCATGAGGTCACTGCTGGATCCGCTTAGAGCCCTAACCTGTACGCTAATTGAACTTTTCCTATCGTAAATAAATCACGGGGCATTTTCGCATGGGGCTTACCATTTTTATTTAATTGCCTACATTATCCATGGTAGAGGATGAACAATTAACATTTTAAAAGGAAGTTAAATTGATTACTATTGTCGACGGAGAAAAGGAATCGTTAACCTAATCTCATGCGTATGCTAACTTTAGAAAACATTTCGATCTCAAAGCAGATGGTCTTTAAAAGAAAATTCCGCGCTTGGACCTTCAATAGGCTTTCGACGTTTCAAGCCATATTCTAATATCAATGTAGTTTAATATCATGATAAAAATTAACGAAAAGTCTAATTTTAAGATTGAATAACAGCTGCCATAGACAATGATGAGCATAAAACAAATTTAGGCATGGTTTCAGTTAGATAATAATAATTAAAATAAAAAAGGTCACAGATAATTTTACTCAAAAACCTCCGCAATGATGGGTAGTTGAATCGTTATAAAGGGATTTCATCCATTGTTCTACTATTAAAGGTTTTCGTCGATATTAGAACCAAGCTGTGTAACTACCTCATTATGAATATATATGTCAGTGTCAAATAGCAGACATCTTCTTAGCAGGGAAGAAATAAACATACACAGAAAGGCGAATGTTTACTTTGGCTGGCGCGAACAAAAGGAAAAATACTACTACTTCTAATAATAAAAATATAGCAGAAATGAGTTATTTTCCTCTCACAAAATTGGTCTTTTTAAGAGAATCAACCCGAAATCCCAGTGAAGTTTCAACGGAGTTTGTGCTGCCAGGGAGTGTGCTAGACCTCGGTGAGAGCTTCAGGCCCATTCTTATGGCTTTTTCCACTTCGGCCTTGGATACATTAAACAGTTTTATGGCTTCTTTACTCAGCACGTGAAAATGTCTTCGAGGAATTTGACTCAATGCACTCATGTTCATTTCTAGAGAAGAAAAAGTAGCATAACACCTTGTTAATCCCTTACAGACGCGCAAATGACTTCTCATAACAGTGGTTGGTTGAAATTGGCTGATTTATAAAGACAGTAGATACCTGCGCGGTGCTTATCCTTCGTAAGTACAAGGGGGGAAGGAGGTAAATACCACCCTCACCTCCATGGCAACCGCAAATTTCATATAGGTTTGGCCAAAAATTAACTTTTTGCCATAACTCTCTGTTTGTTTCCAGTTTTCTTCATCAAATTGCAGACATTCACGAATTTGTACTTTTCATAAGCATTCTGGCTTGACATGATGATAAATGCGAATGCGGTCGTAACACTACTACAAATTACTATGGAATTCTGGCTTGATTTTGCATTAATTTCCGTCATAACCAACAAAAATAGTATCATCTTGTAGAGCAAGCTTAGCGCTATCTAATCAAGGTAAATTTATTTCGCCATGCCTTAACAGAACGAACACCCAGGGGAAGGGGTTCCATCAACCCCCTTTTTACCACGTTGGAGGTTTGAGTTAGCTTGTACGTCCGAGGGTTAATAAGTGAGCAGAATACTAGGCTTTTAACATCGGCATCTGAATTTGTGTATGTTGCCTTTCAAAGCAGTTTCCTGTTTTACGTTTATACAGAAAAGTCAGTCAAAGTTATTGATGGCATGAGGAAAACAATGAAGCAATAAGTTTTCATTACTTTCCCATCATGAACTAGCTTGCAACTAAGGCTAATGTAGGGGATCTTTTCAAATGCAAATGACATTAATCTCTTTTTAATGATATTTCCCCGGATAAGCCTCCATTACAAGATAGTTCCAGTTCAATTCCTAGAGTACGGCGCAAAAAAGGCTTATTACTTGATAATGGACTGAGATAGTATTTAACTATCTTCTCTTTCCCCACCCCCGATGAGTTAGCGATGTTTTACGACTAGAAATAGTATCGTAAATTTTGAATTAAATGGTTGGTTACCTCCTAAACGCCTGAGCACACTTCGTAATTGTGGAATTGTTGTAGCCTGGTACCGTACTCGCACCCCTCCTGGTAATCTGAAATTGTCTAAGACTGCTCTAGCGTGGAGTTGTCTTGTTCCGGGCATGTTGTCAGCAACTCTAGGGAAGTGCGCGTTTCTATGTGCGTTGCTTTGCCTTTGCCAATCCATCCAGATCTTATCAATAAAGCCATGGTGGAGCATAAACTCCGGAGAAGTAGCTGAGTCAAATGAGCACATGTGACCCCCGATCAGGCAGTGGACAGTGTCATGGAGGTTAATTCGGAGAGAAATTTCAAACGAATCAAAGTCAACGGCACGTGTCCTTAAGACCTCTGCGACGGCTACTGAATCAGGGGGATTGCCCGTTAAGTTCAATTGCCGACGTAGACATCCACCGCCGGCTGACGGTACAACGTTCCAGGTTCCTCGCCTGAAAGGACCACTTGTCACGCACTGTTCGGGCGTTTGCTGTCCATTCCCGCCAAAACCGCTGTTTCCAATATACCAAAGATCAGACTCACGTCCACGCCACGGAGTATGGGATATCACGCTCCAATCCCAGTAAGAGACGGTAATTGTGCAGTCGATGCGCCGCAGAAGATTTTCGTACTGAAGAACATACCAGCGATGCCATGGTAAGAAATGATCTCGCCCGTGAATACCTGATCTAAATATCGTCTTATGCAAGGTGATGAGTCGGTCGTAATCTGGCTTATATCTAGCATCTGTTGATGCGGTGATGACTGTTCTTATGTACCTCTCTCGATCAGCTCTTGACATGGATGTGAATTCTCGTCTGACACGTGTGCAGCCAACTGGGTGACCACCAGAGCATCTACACCGCTGACCGCACCGGTCAGTGACGATGGTTCCTTCAACACAGACTGCGGAGAAATCATCATAAATTGAAATCAGAATATAGTGTACATGTAAATAATATTTCTGTCAATTCCACTTCAAGTGGATTTCCACTTCTAGGTGTGTTAACCCTTTTCAGATCAACGGTGGCTTGGGGGAGGGTGGGAGGTTTCCAAGGACCTCAACAGTAAAAAAGTAGTTTTGATATCTCATATAAACACAAAAACCTAAAGGGGGTTCCAACTGTTACGGCACGATTTGACTTCAATTCATCGTATATATGTGTTTCCGTATTGAACAGCCAAAAATTGCATTCATTGCTACCTCACTAGTTCCTAAGGAACTTGAAATTCCCTTTATATTGTGAATAGTTTTCCAAGTAAACACGTCGTTCTAATCGCCACCAGCGCATGGCTGAACGAGAATTAGCATAACCCAATGCTAGAGTAGCGCCAGGGCTCTAACGCCCGAAACCTCATAAACTTCACAAACTCACCTCGTCGATTAATTTACCTTATTTATTCCCTTTTTATTTTAGTCATGCATTTTATACATGAGCCTCTGGCTCGGATACTGAGGGCAACCTCAATTTCACGCAATGACTTTAATAAACTGATTAAATGATTGACTGATTGATTGCCTTCAGTTTGACACATAGTTAAATAGAACACTTGCATTCCCGCCGACGCAGAGCAACTAAGACTTTTGACGACTGTTAATAAACTTGAAATCTGTAACTACTGTCTATCAATGAAGAATTCATTGGAGGACACCATTTTCAGTCTTATTCATTTGGGATCAAAACAACCATGAATTGATCTGCTTTGTCGACATTCTACGTGGGTTAATCGAACGGCCACTGGATCACGCTTATATACATACAATAAGACATGTGCCTAAAGATATTTCTGTCGCCTCAATGACCACTGATTCAATACTTCGTCTTTCGCCAACTACAGCCGAAATATTGTAGAGGTCGTGCTTATAGTCTATTTGAATCATTTGAACGGTTGCTTTTATCAACAAACCTGGACAATTGGTAGAGCTACATCTGCGATTTTGAGAACTTGGACCCGGGCAGCTAGCTCCGCCGTTCCTAGGAAAAGGGTTGCTGCATGTCCTTGAACGTGCCTGTGTTCCCATGCCACAAGATCTTGAACACAAGTTCCATGATCCCCAGGCCGACCAGGCACCGTTAACTAAGGAAATAACAAAGCTCGTTTACTATGCGCGTAGCTTTGTTTTAAAATGTTATTGTTCATATTAATAGCTTTCGTTATTATTTTGTATGATTTCAAGATATAGTTGTACGTGTAGCTGTGGAAGGTGACTGTTCGAACACAGCAACCCGGGGAGAATTTATCGTTCGAAAAAAAACCGTGACATTACTCAAGATTGAAAAAATACGCTCAGGTTTATGTTGACACAGCTCGGTCTGTGTTTCTGTAGAGGGTTAGAGTTGTTTCTGAAGCTTAATTCCTAGCTGCGTATGTAACATTCAGGAATCTTGTTAGTAATATAATGATTACGTCCAATGAAATGTTCAATAGGGCAAGCAGCTAGCTGTAAATAACATACCATTCAACAAGCCAGGACAATCATTAGGACAACATTTTCGGGTCTAAGAATTTGGACCAGGGAAGTTGGCTCCACTGTTTCTAGGAAAAGGATTGCTGCATGTTCCGGTTCGTGTCTGTGATCCTATACCACAACATCACCTGACAGACTAATCGCCATTGCGAGTGTGGAAATAACATGATCTGTGTACTGTGTATGCAGTTTTCCTCTAAAATGGTATGGCTATCGTTTCTTGTACTAGTGCCTACTTAGCTCATAGATGACGAATGTTAACTTGACCAATGCAAATCTTAATAAGTCATTCATAGACATAGAAAACTGTCTTATTTCTTGTACTAAAAACTTTTTCAAAGCGATAAAGTTCTTCATAGAAGATGAAAACAAAAACAAACAAACAAACAAACAAACAAAACAAAACAAAACTCAAATTAACGAAACAAAGTTAATGGATTATCATTAATAAAACTACTTCCTTATTCTTGAACAAGTGTTAAAACATTTCATAACGGAACATAAAGGCATTTTCATTATATTCTATCATCCTTACTTGGACAAGTATTGGTATTACATCTCTGGGTTCGAGACCGTGGACCCTGGCAAGCGGCACTGGCGCTGAATTGTAAATGATTGGTGCAACTACGCACGCGCGATCGTGTCCCTCCATCACATGACCTGCTACAAGATCCCCATGGAGACCAAGATGACCAGACTCCTGCCACCGATAACAAACAAAATTAAATATACAGATAAAAATGGGAAAACCAAAACAGCACAGCACTACTCCAGGGGCGGGTTAGTGTTAACCCAGGATCAAAAGTCAACCGAAGTATTACTTTTTATTTTACATTATGTCCTTCCCTGCTTTTGCTTTATATACTTTGAGATTATTCAAACTCGAAACTAAAGGAAAAACAATATAAACAGAAAACCTCACCGAAAAGTTCCAAAACTGAAATCTGAATTCTCACCTATCCTAAGTTAGCTTAATCGGGCTTTGATCATGAACAACTCCACCCGGGATACTAAAGTCCGTTTCCGTGCATGTGTTGAATCCTAGGTATGACATTTATCGCACTGCCATACTTCAAATAATTATTCAAACAGGCACTTCAAACCGTGGGGAACAAACCGTGATGGAATACTAGAGAGATCGAAAGTCATACATCGATATGGATGATTGACGCTTTCTTAGCAGACGTTATGATGTGACTGCGAAAATTACTTCATTGTGACTTGCTGAGAGCAGGCCTGTTTATCGTGTTTCTTAATTTGCACTGCAGTCCAAATTAACGCGCGCGCTTTCCCAATTTTCTCAGTCATGTAATAAAAGAACAATCTTATGAAAGCCCGAGCAATAAGGATTACCACGACTCGTGATATTTGAAAATTCTTCAAGTTGCTCTGGCCTGAAGGCTCGTACAATTTTCAGAGAATTTTCAAATACCACTCGTAGTGCAAATCCCTAATTGCAACCGCATTCATATGATTACCTATACTTATCTCTACCGCGCGACCGTCGACTAAAATTATGGTATATTTTGTTTCCATTTAAAAACCCGTAACCACGTCAACCCATACCTGCTATTTGGCAGCGATTTCTGTTACAAAGCTGTGTTTCCGAGCTTATTCCGCGACAATATGTACCACCATTGGATGGAGGAGGATTGGCACAGCTGCGCCTGCGTGATCGAGTTCCACCATTGCAAGTTGCACTACATGAACTCCACCGAGACCAATTTGTCCACTGTCCGTTAACTAAACATGAACAAGATTTTAGCCAAAAAAAAAAAAAAAACTCAGGAAAACTACGATAATGACCCAATGTTATTACAAAGCATGGATAGCAGCAGATGTTATAACACAACCACTAACCTGGAGCTAAATTTTGAACTCTGTAGACGCTACCAGAACCGATCCACCCAAGTCCTTGATAACAATAGTAACCGTGACCATATTTGGCATAGTCTTGTTCAGCGTTCGGACCCCAGCGACAGTCCCCGAAGTCCTGGATTGAGAAGATTCGGTATCCCCTAGCAACAGCTGCCGCAGCACACGCGTGTATAATATGGTTACTGTTTGGCCACCATCTCACGATATTGACTTGGTAAAACACGGTGGAAAATATGCTTTGACTTGGTTTCGTGACTCTGTCTTTGTAGCAACCAAGGGAGGTTACAGAAACGGAACCTTGTTAATAAATATAACAGATTGAAAAATTAAGAAACGCGATTGTACTACAAGTTACACCCTTAAAACATCCCTGCTTTGTCAAACTCTTGGATACAAATTTTTTTTCTTGGAATCTCATGGTCATTGAATTGTTTTGTGAATGATGTTTCGCGAATTTTATTTATTTCCCAATCTCCTGCAACTTGTAAGGTAAGGTAAATTCTGCATGCGAGACAAGTGGCTCATTAGGCCGAAGCTTATCCAGGTTTCTATAGAAAAAAGAAAGAAGCGAGTAGGGCTATTTCTACTTCCCCTGGATGGGATACTAGTCCAACGCTAGTAAATACTATTAACTGCAATAAAGCTACGTTTGATGAATTGATGCCTTAAAAGTTAACATCACAGTCCTTAATTTATTATCCTTGGGTGACCCTTTTGCGGTTTTCGTTACATGCGGAAATTATTACACTTGGTTTCATGCGTGAAGGCGAATAATATCGAGGTTGAAGGCTAATACACATCACGCATTAAGGTCACAATAATTAAAGAGACGATCAGAAATAGGAATTCGCCTTCATATTGAAAAACAAAAACTGTTAAAAATTAATTCATGATACATGTCTAGGAAATCTAAAGGGACACGTCAGGAAAAATGATGTCTATGAAAACGAGGCTTTATCTCTATTGTTAGTCCTACCGTCCACACTAATCCGTCACGAAAACAGAGCTTTTCGAAAACGCTCTTCAAATCGGAGGAATCTGAAATCGCTGGCTTTTCGTTTTCGTGTGGACGGAAAAATATTTTCACTTGAAAACGGAGCTTTTTCGAAAATGATGGCGTCAAGATAATCATGTGATTTCCCTGATCGAGTTTTACACAAACACAAATCCAAAATGACTGGTGATCGATTGTTGCGTGTTTAAATTCCTTCGACGTAATGTGGATGCAGAACTTTTAAATTGATTCCTTAAAAGTTGAACAATATTATTTTCTTTAATTTACCCTCGTTGGGTAACCCTTTCGCGGTTTTCGTTACACGATGAAATTAATCAATTTACTTCTTGCGTGACCGCAAATAATATCGAGCTAGGCTGAAGGCTAACATACATCAACCATCACGGTCACAATAATTAACGAGATAAACAGCAACAGAAACTCGCCTTCATATTGAGAAACTATGAAAAATTAGTGTATGACACATTTATAAGAAATCTACAGGGACACGTCAGGAAAATATACATGCTGATTTTGCACTCAAAATACACTTTTTTCATATAACGATATTGTTTTTCCGGCCGAGGCTGAATATTCTTATTTTTCTGCTCATTTTAGGCTGAAAATATTCTTGGGAATATTTTTAGATCATAGCGTATGACATTTCTGTTTTCGAATGCCGAGTTTAGTGTCTTATGGTGTTTTAAAAAGTAATTTTGGAGCCAGACTGCAGACAATAAAGCTTATAATATGACGCACATAACCTCTTGCAGAAAATTAATTTTATTAGCCTCGAACATACGGCTAGTGTTGCTTTTGTTGCTTTTTGGCAAGTTTCGCCGTTTACAGAAAGGAAGAACTTTGTATGGTTTAGTTAAAAACATGTCGTTGTATTGTATTTACAAATTTTCAACACGAAATTATATCCTTTTCAAAATTTCAGCCTCGCGGTTTATTCCTGAAACATTCATAAAATTTTGTAAATCTAAGCGTCTATATTCTTATAAAATATCTTCTTAGGAAAAAAAGAGTGTACTGGAAGCAATATTGCGTTATTAATAATATTGGTAGATAGCGGATGTCACCGGCTTATTTTGAAATCATTGCTGTTTTTTTTTTTTTTTTTTTTTTTTTCTTTTTTGGCAATGACTCAAGGCTAAATATGCCAGCTTCCCAAGAAAGTGATTCCGAAATGTTCTATCATTTCAAGTCGTCGTCATCTTATTTCAAGCTTCCAGTCCGACTATGCATGTACGTAGCTATATAATGTTCGAGTAATATGATGTTTACACTTCTAAAAGGCAAATATAATGCGCACTTGGAAACTACTAACGTCAAATGTGCTTATATAGACCGTTTTGCTGTGACCTTCCAAGAAGTTTACTCCAATGTGCTTTTTCGGTTACAATCGCGGAAGTTTTGACTGTACTCCTAAAATGCCCTTATCCCTAGAGCATGACGCCATGGCAACCATATTGAATCAGGGACACCAGGGCAATACAGGTCTTTTTTTCTTCTTCATTGGAAATCATCTCTAATTCAGTCCTATACTGTTTGAGAATAAATCAAAGGCTCCTCCTAGCCAGCACATGGATAATGGGAATGGTGTAGAAAAAAGTAGGCGAGTAAACAAGAGGAATTGGTGGATTTGGATAAATGAAAGATTTTTGAAGAACGTTGAAGAATTCCATAAATCAGGAAAATATAGGTCCGCAGAGCATACAAGAGCCTGCTTAGATTTATTTGATAAAATTAGGTTGGAGTTGATAATTCTAGAAATGACATAATGATTTTTTTTTTGAAAGCTCAAGTAGTACACGTAAGCTGAATACATAAATTAATAACAGCTCTTTTAAACACACTCTTTACAAATTTTAAGCCTAAAGTATAATTATAGTTATTTGTGATTGGCACTTTAACAGCGTTATTATATAAAAGAATAGTAAAAAAAAAAAAAAAAAATAGTCAAGAATTAACACAGTCTGCTGTACAATGAAGTGACTAAATACGAGTTCACAATATTCGCCAGTCCCAAATTGACTCCTAGTCAGTGGAGTCCTTTGTAATATGTATAATGTTAGTGGTTCAGTAGTGTATTTTGGATCAAGGTAGTTTGGCGCATGTCAGCTACACCTAAGCTGTGTTTATTCAGAAGAGAAAAAATCTTAAATTCAAACCGAGCCCTTGACTTACAACTATGCCAGTGAAAATGCTGAAGGGTCAAATTAAATTGAAAGCCTTTGGCAACTGTTCCTTGACTAAAACTAGACTTGCTGCCGCTAGCAGAGCCGAGGACGATGTTTACACGTTTTGAATCAGGGAGAATTGGCCGTTTGACCGTGTCCGTTGCACTTTTTTTGGTTTGCAAGGAAATCGGCAGAGAATTTCAGGGAATTGTTAGCCATGCGTTTTCATAGCGGCGTTCTAAAATGGCCAAGAAAGGTCTCCGTGTTCGCAGCGCTGGACCAAAGCAATATCGCAGAGGTCCTTACTGTGGGTTCTGGTTCTATTTTTACGATAAAATATGTATGTCATGAGTTAAAAACACTTTTGTCGATATTCTTATTTACCTAGAAACGGTTGCCACAAGCCTTTTTCTCCAAGGTTTTACAATGAGCTGTCACAGGATCACCAACTTTGTTTGTTATAATTTTTTAGCAAGTTTTTTGTTCGTTCTTTGAGAAAACACGACAAAACATGACATTTCTATTTCCTCTTTTCTTCAAATAGGAGCAGCGTCCCTTTTTATGGGTCTAATCAATTTAGTTTTGATTTGTGAATTTGAATTCATAATCACTTGGCTGGAGGCGATACTCAGCAGCAAATATTTAATGCTTTATTAACCAATAAAAATCTTCTTATCCCCCTCAATTCTCTCCACACTGCTCCTCCTCCGACGGTTTCTAAAAGGCTAACTCAGCAGGAGTTCGCTTTTACGAGGGTCAGCCAATAAGGAGTGCGTACTTGTCGTGTTTTTCTGCAGTTATATTTGGATTGGTCATTATAACCACTCTATCACGTGATGCTACAATCATGGTATCAAAAAAAACTGCCCAATCATTGATGAACACGTTGTTACCATTTTTGTGACACCATTTTTTGAAAATTTAAGGTGGCTCTGAGCCCTATGTACAAATATTTTTGAAACTTTGTTAAAAGTTGCGTCTTATCATACTTATTAATATTTGATATTAAAAAAAAAATTCATCGTGCCGATTTCGAATTATAAGCAACTAAAGCTGAAATTAAGGGTTTTTTAAGCAGGTCATACTGTTGCTATGGTAATCTATTGTGTCACGAAAATAATAACAACGTGTTCACCAATGATTGGGCAGTTTTTTTAAAAACCATGATTGTAGCATCGAGTGATAAAGAGTAGTTATAAACGACCCATCACAATCTAAGCGCTAGAAACTGTTTTGAGCCACCTTAAATCACAACAGTGCTATGATTATGATATTGAATAAATTACCTTGTCCCTGCGAAGTAACTTCAAGCCAAGACATGTAGAAAATAGCTATCATATACCAAACCTTTCGGATTGTGTTCCATTCCATTTTGCAGGCAATCTAGAACTGTTTCATTTTCGTGATAGACATATGAGTTAGCGTCAGTCTTAAGAAAAAACCGTAAGATATTAATAATGGACAATTGTTACTAAGCACAGTCAGGCTAGATTTTTCTTTCAAAAACTTTAGAAGATTCTTTTACATACATTTTTTTCTATAATTATGACTTAATTATCGTGATTATTTGAACATCCTGTTCTGTATGACAGTTGTTGATTTTAGTGGAAAATATTATATATATATCGTCAATCCTTCAGTACCGAAAGTTTCCTATAAAAGGTTTTTCTGAAAGAGACCCTAACTCTAATTTCGATCCATCATATAATCTCCTATATAATGATGACTTCTTTTAGATAAGGTTTAAGTATCTGATAAATAATAATGAGAAAGATGGTGTAAGATATTATAGACTTCTCTCGTGAAAAGTGGATCAACGATACCACTTTTAGCGGAAAAGATCTGATTCAATAATAATTAAAAGCTTACCTTCGGCAGTTCTAGCTTGGAAGGTCTTGAAGAGACTGAGATATCGTAGTTGCAGTTGACTATATGTGTATATCAATATAATTCAGTTTTCGCAGTTATCCAACTGAACCAGATCATTCCTGGGAGCTACTAACAAGTCTTAAAACAGATGACATGTATATATCACATTCTTCAAGAACGGCTCATCTTCCTACCCAGTGTTGTGAAAACCTATAAGGACATGTACTTCATAATTGACGCAACAAATTAAGTAGCTTGACAATAGTGGGAATTTCGCGAATAGAGCTGTATTGTGCAACAAGTATTTTAAACCACATTCATTAAAGGCTCGATATTGGATACAAGTTCACTTATATAAACAATGGAAGCATATTCTTAACAGATTAACGATATTTATTTTACTTTATCCAAAGATTTGCTGCTTGATGCGACAGGTCAACTGACAGGTTCTCGTTTCTTCGAAGCGAAAGAAATAAACAGCTCTATCGGCCAAAAAACAGGCTTTGTGGTTACTTTGTGGTTGAGGTGGCGAATTTAACTCTATTTTACTTGCGATTCATTACAGATTGACCAGAGGACATCTAAAGAGTGCTTAAGAGACATCCTTAAAGGTAGACAATACACACTACTCCTTTTAGCGGTCGTATTACAAGGTAATTACGTACAAATCTATATTTTGTTGCGCACCATGTGAACGGTTTAGTTTTTTAAAAAAAGAGATTGACGTAAATTGCGCAATGACCTTGGTGATATGAATACGGAAACGCTCCCGTATTGGGCGCTCGGCAACACGTTGCGAGAGGTTTCAGGAATCTAATATTTATTGGCTGATTCCCACTTGTGACTTGCACTTGACACAACGAGATGAACACTCGCACTTTTGAAAACTTTCGCAAAAACAGGAACTGCAGTGGAAGGCCTTAACAAGGTCAGTACTGACGAACCCCCATGCAAACATGACCACCTTGCAGCTACTGTAACAAACTTAAACTCCTGGACAAAATGGGTGAGGAAACAAAAAACCATGACAAGATACATATGGGCTAACCTAAAACTGCAAATGATCTCAATTTGGACACTGAAATCTTTTAACTCAGATTAAAATTTGGTAACATAAATTCAGTAACTCAGCAAGCACCATGTCTTGTTAAATTGTTAAATCGTTTCCCATGGAACGAAACGGATTTCATGAAGGTAATCTATTACATCACTAATTAACAAAATACTCAAAATCTTACTAGTACGGCTACTAACTAAATCACTATAATCAAACATATTATTAGAAACGAGTGACGCATGCTGGACGAGGTTGCGTGCTTCGGTATCTATAACCAGTAGATAACTACGTGTACATAAACAGACTCTGACCCAAGAACATCATCAGTCACAAAAGATACATGCGCGAAAATTAAATTCTAATATATCTATAAATAAACTAACCGTGTATCACAAAAAAAAAAAAGTTCTGTCAATAGAAAAAAAGCCTCGTTCCAGGGACAAATCATGCAGTAATGTAAAAGTAGCGAACACGCCGCTTATTTGAATACCCTACACGACCCTCGTTACTTTCGGAATTACAGTAGCAGCCTTTAGGGCTGACTACTTTCTTTTTTGGGGGGGAGAGGGGGGGGGGGGAGTAGTTGTTACTTTAAAAATGCTAAAAAAAAACCCCGCCATATGAAGTCGATACGACTGCGCCCATTTTACGAAATAACAGACGAAAATTCGTAAAAAAAAAAAAAAAAAGTTTTTAAAACATCGGGTACAATTCTTCGTTCCGGTCTAAATCTATGTTGTTGTCTATTTCTTTAGTTTTCCATTTGTTAACTTCTGCTTGACTTATCAAGTCAGCTGTATTAGTTTAGGATTTACATCAGAGTACTTTGTTTTGTTCCTGGGTTACCCTTGGCTTGAATACCGGGGGTTGCAAGAGCATAAAAGTCGGTTTATTGTAAAGTTGCATTTGGAAGATGTAGAAGAAGAAGAAGGACAAGAAGGACTAGTAGTGGATTACTCTGAAAAACTCAGTTCAAGTCTCAGGAGTCCCGATATCTCTGTTGCCGTCAAGCGAGACTGAATCGCTTAGTCCCCTACAATGTCTTGCATAGATAATTGACTAAGTGTTTGAAGCGAAGGACATTTAACTCATTGACTCCTGTGCCTGCCGAAACCGGCCGTGACGAGCCTTGGCCTTTCTTTCACTTCTGACGTCATCACCCTTGACCAAAATTGGTATCATCTGAGCTCAACTTCTACAGGAGCAAAATATCTTTCCAATGATACCCAGATTAGAGTGATCGACTCAATAGACCCTGAAATATGCATGAAAATGCTCAAAAAGTTGACTGAAAAACTCGGAGCAAAATTTCCTGCCACTACACGTGGCTACTCCACGGTAAAAATTACCCGTCTCGATGATGCTTTCTCAGAATTTTTTGAACTGGAAGCAAGCCCAGCAGAAGGTCAATCACTGCAGCAAAATGAAAAGAAAAGGAGAAAAAGAAAAAACGAAAAAAAAAAAAATCGAAAAGCCTAGAGACGTAGCTCACTTTCTCCTCCAACTGACTCGCATGCCCGAGCAAAAATGTGGTGAAACGTGATGTTAGTGGAAAGAAAGGCATGCTGTCATCTTGTAAATGCCGGGGTTAATTTGGCCCATATACAACCTGAAAATCTCCGAAAGGTCCAAAAAATGCGGTTTTGGAAAAACGCTCCAGGAGTCAATTGGGTTAATAAGTATGAAGCTTCGTAGGCTCTAAACCCACGAACTGCAACACCACGAATGTGCGAAGGTCATAATCCTATAAGTAAGGATACAAGTGTATTTGGCATCAAGCGCATTATTGTCATTATGTACAAGTCATTTTGATGTAAATAGGATATCTTGATTGATGACATTAAAATTGGGTATGATCTGTAGAATGCGTCTTGACTATATTGTTCATCTCCCTTGTTCTGTATGTTAAGTTGCTGAGCAGTTTATGTCAGCCACAAAATTTCTTGTGATAAATTATATAATTTAACGGTTTTCGAGAGTGATAGCGAGAATGTTTATTTAAACGAAGAAAGGCTTATATAAAACACAATCCACAATATGCATTTTGTTTTCAACTGTATGTATATGAGGAGAAAGCCTGGTTTTGTATGTTCACTGTTAATTACGTACTGAAATACAATGATAGAATTAACTCATCGTAGGAAAAATATGTTTTGTTTTTTTTTTTTTTTTAATAACACAATTCAATTTCAAATCGTACCGCCAACAATTTCACTTGATATCAGCTAATGAAAAAGAGTTGGGGACAAAAGAAGCAGATGCATCATATTCCTTTTCCTCGTGTACTGCAACATGCAACATTTTTTCTGATTTCAGCAGAGGCTCGACTTGTTTTCTTCCTGAGAAAAACCTTTCTTTATTGTCTTTGCTACACTGAAACCTCGATTTAAGGAGCCTCCATGTAACGAAGTCCTCGGTATAACGAACGATACTGCTCTCCCCAGTAATAGTAAATTATACGGAAAAGAATCACTACAATAACAAACTTCGTTATAGCAAACATATTTTGCCAGTCCATTGGCCCTTCGCTATATCGAGATTCCACTCTACGTACAACAAGTAAAAAAAAAGTATATGTTTCCTAGCTATATTATTATTTCTTTTTCGGATTTGTTTGTAGATTGAAGGGAGAAAATGTACACAGAAAAATAAGTCTTTTCCTTAGGATTTTAAATCTTTATTCTTTTCAAATGCCCTTATAGCGCGTATTAACTCAAAGCATTCTTTTTGCAAATATACATTAATTCGTTGCCACATTGGAAATCATTCCAAACTCCTATTTGTGGTGGACCGCCAGGCCAAAACACTCCATTCGCAATTTCTCCACAGTCCTGCTCTTCATCCTCATCATTAGGTTGTTTATCCGCCCAGTTCGTGTACTCTGCATCTGTACCATCTGTCCAGACAAATGTTCCTTCCTTTTCCTTATCCGTAAGTCCAATCCACGCTTCTCTCATTACCTCACCGGGCGGAATTTGCAAGAATGTTTTTAGTAGGAAGGCGTTTTCCTCTTTTGATTCAATCTTAGTCAGATGAGCCGAGTTTTCTTTGCACGCCGCCACTGCATCCTCCCATGATTTCTTTTCGTCGAACCTTTTAAAACATTTGTCCCCATAAGCTTCCCAACCTTCTTCGCATTCTACAATAACAAAATAAACCGAGTTATAAAGCATCCTAGCAGAATTGGAGGGAAAAAAGGGAAACTTACATTTTAATAGTTACAATTGGTTTGGATCTTTGAAGTAGACCAATCAATCAAGACAAAGGCTTTCATGTCATTTTTTTTTTAAGTTTTGTTTTGTTTTGTTTTGTTTTTTGTTCTTTTTTTTTGTTTTGTATCTAAATCGAGTTGTACTTTGGATATAATTGAATGAAAGTTTGAATTGATCCAAAAGAAACACGAAGAAGCCAACGCTTACAGTGTTTATAGCTCTCCCAAACGTCCGTTGTGTTGTAGAAACACAAGTGAAAGCCTGGCTTTTTGGTTTAATTAGGTTTAGTCTGCCTACGAGCCAAGTGGCCCATCAGGCCGGAGGTTATCCCCGTTTCTGTAACATGAAGCGAGCAGGTATTTTTTCTACTACCACTGGATCCATTGGATGGGATAATAGTCAATCTCAGGGCTGCCCCAAGCATTAAATTCGCCGGCACCCATTTGCACACCTGGGTTGACAGAGGCCCCGTGAGAGAAAAATGCCTTACCCAAGAACACGACACAAAGTCCCCGGCTGGGCTCGAACCCGGACCGCTCGTTGCGGAGTCAAGCGCTCTAACCATAAGGCCATCGCTATTTTTAAATCGCTGTTGCGTGATTACCTGCTGCACAGTTGACCACAAGTACTGCCAATATCATTCCAAGAAACTTCATTCTTGCGCCAACCTGTGAGAGAGAAGCTGCGGCTAAAACTTGTTCAAGCAACCTTTGAAGTTGATAGTATTGCACACAAGTTATGAAAGTTGGTTAGTGAAAAACCAAAGCAAAAACCAAAAAAAAAAAAAATGTGGTAATGGAAAAGAACTCAAAATGACAGAGACATGAAAGAAGGTAGTAATTCTGTAATGACGCTTAAAATGGCTGAATATAATATCAAGAATTGATCAGATTTGGCATAGCTAAGAGTCAATTATGGTTCTAATCTTCACCAACCTGGAGGGGGACTTTTCAAAAGCGTCAGGAAACCATTAAAAATGACACAAAACCAATCGATAAAATTGCATTAAAGTCAATTACTGTACATAACAAGAAGGAAATTCAAAAATTGGAAAAACACATTATTTTATACAGTTGTTACGAAAACATCAACCGGTTCGTGTACAATGGCAGGTCATAACAAATTGTTTCCAGATAGATTTAAGATAAATTTTGCTAGCCGGTCTAAATAGGAGTAATGTAATATTAGTCAAAGAAGGGTTTCTTTTCACCGTTTCCAGTATAACAATAGTAACTTCAGGTAGGTGAATAGTACTTTATCTTAAAGCCATTTTTCCTCAACTCTAGCTTGCGAGGCTCTCGTGTGCTGCTGCACAAGCAAAGGCGAATCCGAAGAGGCTTGTCAGCAAGCAAATCACGGGCTCGCTTCGACCTAGCTTGCCGACTCGTCTCTAACACCTTTGCCTTTGCCTGCCATGAAGCGCATGTAAGCCGGCTTATTTCAAACGATTAATTATAATGCCGTCCATGAACGACGTATTTATGACAATATAAGTATGACTAGTAAATAAAATGAATTGTATGATCGTCTTGCGTAGAGATCTAATCGTTAGGAAGATGATGTACTTAAAAATAGCATTATAGAGTCAAACTAATAAGAAGTATACTCGTTGATTAACTGCCATATATAAACAGCGAATATAAACACTTCGATAAGTATTTCCTCTCCTCATACTGACCAAAAAAATATCAGTGCTATAAAAGCAAGCAAATCTGAGACCGTGTTTTCACGATTAAATTCAGCTCTATATGTTGAGACTTTCCCAATAATAAACCTCATTGTATACTTTTAGCTTATTTCAGTATTTAACCTTGGGGTAAAGTCAGAAACATTTTACACTCGCTAGACGACATAGCAACCCGTTTTGCATCCCAATACCAATTGGATTAAGGCAATTTTGCTTTGTTTCGACTACTCTATTCATCATTCAAGTTTCTTCTTTCGTGACGAACATCGTGTCCACATATTGATCAACCCTTATCAAGCCAAAATGAAACTTAATTTTCTATATAAAAACCCGTCCCCCGCAAGAAAGCCCACAGAGGAAACATCAGACTTTATTAAGGGATATTTTATAATATCGTACCTCATAAAAGTTGTCTTCTTGATAGACGAATGTAATCTTTCTGTTTCAAGAGAAATACTGGATGGAAATCCACGCATAAAAATGAAGTTCTGGCTTACTTATTCTATCCGTTTGTCAATCTCTCCGGCACCGATGTGAATCAAGCCACCGAACAAACGAACAAAGAAAAATCATCATTTTCCTTCTTCACTGAAACAGATCAATAGCAATAAATAAAACCACCAGCCCGACAAGTACTTAAATTGTATTTTCCATTTTCCAGTTTCCGTCCGATCCTGCTCTAAATTTAGGCAAAGTGAAAAAGTCAAATGCTTTCTGAAGTCGAATTTATTATGATCAACTGGAGGGTGTGAAAAAGAAAGTATCATTGATCTAATTTTGTCATGTTTTGCGCCAAACTTTAATTAACCGTCCTTATTAGGGGTTGACACATTATGCCGGCATAATTTCGAGCATAATACTATATGTGGAGCATCGAGCATAATGCCGGCATAATAGTGCATTTTGCCGGCATAATAGTGCTCTTTTGGCGGCATAATAGTGCCATTTTGCAACATAACAGTTATTTCCTTTTTTAGAGCTACTATTGTCCATTTATTAAGTTAAAAGTACAAAATTTCAAGCTATTTTAATGTTCTACATGGTTTCCATTACTATTGAGCACTTTAGGCAAAATGGTTTCTATTATCGCACTTCACGGGGGTCCCGGAAAAAAATTTTACGGCACAATTATGACTCACCGGGGTCCGGGAAAAAAAATTTTACGGCATAATTATAACTCACCGGGGTCCGGGAAAAAAATTTTGCGGCATAATTACGATTACAATAGTTACAGTCGAGCATAATTTGGAGCATAATAGTCCGTTTTGGGGGCAGTGCCAAAAAGCATAATGCTCGATTTTAGGAGCATAATGTGTCAACCCCTAGTCCTTATTTGTCGTTCTATCTCTCCCTCCCTTTTTCTTCAGGTGGCTCGATAGGCTAAAGCATGACGATGTTCAGGAAAAAAAATCAATTTTTTTGAAAATATTAGATCTAAAACCCTTGAACACTGGTACAAAGCTTTTTGAAACGATTGCTGAATTTTGCTCTAGATGAGTGAGAATTCGAAATTCAGTGGTATAATTTTTTTTTACGTAGCAACAGCCATAGCGACGGCAGTTTACAGTTAGAAAATGACCACAAATGTAGATCAGTTTCAACAAATATGAACGATGATTTTAAGAAAAGCATAGTAAAGATAAGTATTAAAGACGTATCTCTCTTTAATACTTTTTCGCGTGGAGTTTTGTTCGAGAAAAGTTTCCGTTACATTCCTCTCAATGTCAAAAAAGTCGAGGAGAATCGATTGTTATACGTGCAAGGAAACTTTGGTTTTTCCAGAATAGTATCAATATGAATTTATCCGGCTTGCCAACACGATGTGATGTTTGCTCTCAAATGAAAGGTTTTGCACGAAGACTCATTTTGACATAGAGGAAAAATTTCCAATTGAATAAGTTATAACTTTGTAAAAGTTGTTCAATATGGGTGTGTAAACGGCATTCTAATCCATGCACATATAGCATCAAATTGCATTCGCTCAGTTATCCTGCAGTTTAATTCAGTTCATTTTCGTAGCTTTGTCTGTCTTTCTGTCTGTCTGTCTGTTCGTCTGTCTGTTTGTTTATGCGTTTATACATTTATTTATTGTTTTCTTGGCAGATATACATCAGTCTTATATGGCACTGGTAATCATTCCAAAGTCCAATTTGTGATAATCCTCCAGGCCAAAAGACTCCGTTTACAATCTCGCCACAGTCCTGTTCGTCATCCTCGTTATTGGGTTGATCCGCAGCCCAGTTGGAATACTTCGTGCTTGTACCATCTGTCCACATAAATTCGCCTTCCTTTTCTTTATCTGAAAGTCCAATCCATGCCTCTCGGTTCAATTTGCCAATTGGTATTTGCATGAATGTGTGCAGCAAGAAGTCGTTTTCCTTTTCCGATTCAACTTTTACCAAGTGAGCTCCAGCTCTTTCGCACGACTTCTCTGCTTCATGCCATGATTTACTCTCGTTAAACAGTTTGAGGCATTTGTTGTCAAACTTTCTCCATCCTTTTTCACATCCTGAAATGAGTAAACGAACGGGGAGTAGATAGTGCTATTTTTTTTTTTCCAAAACAGACGCAGTGCATCTACAAAAGCTACAAATGACTATTCTGGCCGTTACATAAACAATGGCCTCCATTTGGCGCGAGAATGTGCTCGGATATTTGTCCGCGGACATTATCTGTTCCGAGAAGCAAGCAGTTTTCCGAGAGCGTAGCTCGAGGAAAACTGTGAGTTTTAAAGGGCCCCAGTCAGCCACACCTTTGTTTTTGTATACATGTAAGAGTTTGGCAATGATACTTTTTTCTGAGCATGTCGAAACGAAGGAAATCTC
The DNA here is from genome assembly GCF_964199315.1 of Orbicella franksi. Classification (NCBI taxonomy): domain Eukaryota; kingdom Metazoa; phylum Cnidaria; class Anthozoa; order Scleractinia; family Merulinidae; genus Orbicella; species Orbicella franksi. Next base: position 9,972,927 of record NC_138155.1, on the reverse strand, counting down.
TGTGAAACCACTTAAGATAATTAAACATACTTTCAGAAGCACAACTCACAGTAAGGCAATAAGATTTTACCTCACCATGCAATATCAATAAATTTGATGGCATCGAAAATAGCGGAGGCTGACTAGGGTCCTTTAATGAACAGATAATGTCCAAGGACAAATATCCAAGCATAATTTCGCGCTAAATGGAAGCTCTTATAAGATTGAATTTGGAAATACAGTTAACAATAAAGATTAGCGAAAAAACTGAGCAACGACGTTTCGGTGTCATCCTGGCACCATTTTCAAGTTAAAAAATATTTGTGCGAAAAGTAAACTAATTTATACCAATGGTAGAGGTGCGAAATTGAATAAATTAAGATTAAGATAGCTGTTCAATGTTCATGTTCATTTCAATGAGGTGTCAAACACTGGTAATGAGTTCAGTGTCTGTTCAAAGCCTAAACAAATACTTTTGCGCGAATGGAGTCTGACTGTGTGTTAAGGCTCGGTTTCTTCTTGCGAATCCACAACATTTCGTGGATCAAGCAATCGAACTTTCCCTGATCGCCCCTGATCGCCCCTGTCGATCAACAGCTACACAATATCTGACACATTTTCCTTCGCTGATGAGATTCGCAATCTGAGCCTCAACGAATCTGACATCCTAGTATCTTATGATGTCTCTTCGCTATTTACGAACGTCCCACTACAAGAAACCATCGAGATCCTTGCTGATAGAGCTTTTGTTGACAACTGGTTCAACAAAACACACCATCTAAACATCAGCAAAGCTGATCTAATTGAACTGTTGTCAGTAGCAACAAAGGACCAGCTATTTCAATTTAACGGTCAGCTCTACCAACAAATTGATGGAGTAGCGATGGGCTCTCCCTTGGGTCCCCTAATGGCCAATACTTTTCTTTGTTCTATCGAGGAAAAGCTACAAAACGAGAACAAGTTGCCAGACTTCTACAGACGCTACGTGGATGATACACTAGCCACAATGAAAGACATACCAACCGCAGAAGCCTTTCTGAAGACTTTGAACAACTGTCATCCATCCATATCCTTCACCATGGAGATGGCATCTAACGGTAAGCTACCATTTGTCGGCATTGAAATATGCAAGAAGGGCTGCAAGCTGGCAACAAGTGTTTACCGTAAACCTACAAACACTGGTCTCCTCTTACACCACCAAAGTCATGTCGACAACCGCTATAAAAGATCTTTAGTTAAAACCATGTTAAACCGTGCTTACCGCTTGTCCTCAACATGGGAACTATTCTCAACAGAATGCGAACGCCTTAAACTGATCTTTTCTAACTTCAAGTACTCAGATTCTCTTGTGAACTCCACCATCACCCGTTTCGTTAATTCAGTGATGTCACCAGACACAAGATCGACGCCTCCAACAGAGAATATCTACCGCATTGTCCTGCCTTTTAAAGACCAGAAATCAGCGGACATAGTAAAGAAACATCTCTCGGACTTGAGTAATAAACTTGATCACAAACTACAGCCGGTGTTCAGAAGCCGTAAAATTGGCGATGATCTCAAAGTACAAGAGCCAAAACCACCTTTGATCAATCAACAGTGCGTTGTTTATAACTATATATGTGATCTGTGTGATGCAGAATACGTCGGTTACACTACCCGTCATCTTTACAAGCGCATTGAGGAACACCGATTTACCGCCATCGGAAAACACCTTCAAAATGAACACCGAGTTGATACAGTTGGTGACCTGACTAACAACTTTAAGATCCTAAAGAAACGTCAGGGAAAGTTCGATTGCTTGATCCACGAAATGTTGTGGATTCGCAAGAAGAAACCGAGCCTTAACACACAGTCAGACTCCATTCGCGCAAAAGTATTTGTTTAGGCACAAATATGTTTCGCACAAATATTTTTTAACTTGAAAATGGTGCCAGGATGACACCGAAACGTCGTTGCTCAGTTTTTTCGCTAATCTTTATTGTTAAATGGAAGCTGTTGTGTTTATTATTCTTGAAATATTTTTCTCAACTACGCGTAGTTTTGAAAATTGGGGAATATCACTCGGATATTCCCCACTTTAAGCTGCGTCATATTCAGTCACGTGACGCGTTTAGACCAATCGCCAGCGAGCGAAAATATTTGAAGGATTATATCTTGAGATACTTTAATTTTCCTTTCAAATTCTTTAAGATCAAAACCTCATCTGAACATAAAAAACAACATTTCTTCCACTTTCAGGGAATTCTTCTATTTTATAATTTTTCATTTGGGGCACTCATCGAGAAAACATTCAGCAGGTTAGACTATTCAGCATGTTACTCCTCCTCCTCCTGTTGCTGTTGTTGTTGTTGTTGTTGTTGCTGTTGCTGGGTTGCTGTTTTGTTCGCATAGTGAAAGGGAATATAAGATTTTTAATTTCTCTGATGTTAACTTTCCCAAATAACATAGAGGCGTCTACAGATAGGTGCTGGATAGTTTTAACTAGCCATCTCACCTGCAGCCAAATTCACCAGAAGTACTGTTATAATAAATGCCAAGGTTACCATTCTTGCCGAAGATCTGCAAAAAGGTTCATATATGAAAGTTATTAATTAACCATATGTTTGATATTGACTTCAGCGGAGAAAGGATTTTAAATTGACTAAAGATTGAAGCGCAACCAGGACGAGACATAATTAAAATTAAGATAAAAACGTTCGCTGGCTAAAAAATTTGAAACTTGAAAAATTTGAAACTCGATCGTAAAAAAGAAGATATCAGGAATGTCAAAACATGTGCTAATGGATCGAACATTGCGAAACATGCGTGGTCATTCGACCGTCGCATAGATTTTGATAATTCTAGTGTCATTGACAAAGGCTCTTTTCGCATTAGAAAAACTTTGGAGGCTTGGCATACCTCTGCTACCAAGCAAGCTGACAATAATTCTAAGCCGATTCTAAACCAGTATACTATTCTTTTTAAACAATAGTCACCTACTTTACACATTTATACTTTGCTTTTGTTCTTCTTATTATTTTTATCTCGCCTTTTCTTGCATATATTTTATCAATTTGCGATCCATTTTTTATCCGTCGAAGGCTGTAGATTGACAGCCGAAAGCTCATGTTCTTTTTTGAAATTTTTTAGCCAGCGAACGTTTTTATCTTAATTTTAATTTTAAATTGGTAACGAAGTTACCCTTCGACTTTCCTGTAAGCTTAATCGTTTGTAAGGCTGTCTTAATTTAAAAGTAGATGCAGTCGATTTCCGCTCGAAGTGGAAACGGACAACAACGGTCGACTCACCCTTGTTTATCCTTATTATGTTTTACGGAAATTACGCATGCTCAGTAACACCACACAGCTGTGCTTGTCTAATTACCTAAGTCTCACACTTCCACACTTTTTCTGTTCCCCTAAAATGTGTAATGTAAACGATACCTTTCAATTTGGTTCATGGGCCACTTTTTGTTCAACCTGTAGCAAAACATTATCTTTGTAAAAGTCTATAAATTGGTGGGGTCTATGCCATTTTTTCAAGGAGGGACGGACCATCATATGATTGCGTGTAAATTATTTTCTGTAAAACCTGACGTTTATTTGTTTGTTTGTTTTTTTTGTTTTCTGCTAAATCTAAACATAATCATTTTATCATGTCATGCTGTGCAGATTAAATAAGAGCAATTATCATTACAGCTCAGTACCTTAAAAATGTTGCCCTCTTATCGCGAATACCAGGTAGTCTTACAAAGACAGGATTTCATGCCCAGTCAGCTTACTGTAGATCTATATCTAGTGTTTCTAGTTTTGTCATTTTTCAGTTTAGTCTGTACTGGTTAGTACACAAACCACCTGTAAAACACACAAAGCAAGAAACAAACCACCATTCTTTGTTTGAAACGTTTGATAACCTTTAATGTAGCCACCAGTCTTATGAATGATCTAATTGCATCTTGTTTTTCGCTTATCCACCGACCTTGTCGCCCTGAATTTTGAGTCATTTTTACATGCTGAGTCATAATTTGAATAAAAGTGCCGTTTGGTTTTGCACCACAACAATAAACTTTCTATAGCTAATAACATACCTGTTCTACGAATCTTCCGTCACTGTTCTGTCGCCGTCGAGGTCCGTTGTCCTGAAAGGAACTTACTTCGGAATAAAAGACAGGGAATCACCACTTAACAACTAAACTCCTACAGTCGAACTTCCGGTTGCGACCACCTCTAGTAAGCGACAACCTGTCCTCGGCAACCAGTTTTCAAAAATACCAAAAGTTACCCAGCCAAATAACTATATTTGGAACCTCTTGTAAGCGACCACCTCTCGTAAGCGACGGTGACTAAATTTTCTTGCGTTCTTAACCTGCTGTGAGCGACCAGTTGACAGACAATAGGGAGGAAATTGGATGATAGGGTGTTGCAACATTATCGTATTCCTGGGTTGTACTAGAGAAGGTAATCTCTCAATGGGAACAGGCGGATTTTTTTTGCTTGTAATTGACTTTTCACCTTAATAAAACAATGCATTGGCATTGTTGCATGGGGTCAGTCTTTGAAGCTACCCTATTCTAATCTGGCCAAATGTTGACCGAATATGGTCTAAACTCTCGTAAGCGACCACCTCCCCATAAGCGACCATGTAGGCTTGACATTTTGGGTGGTCGCTTACACAAGGTTCGACTGTACTTTTGTCCAGCTGTAGGTACAAATTTAAATTTGCCAATTTCTTGGTTCGAAAACGGCTTCAAGGCTCCCTCTTGAATATAAGTTGATGATTCTCGCTGCTAGATAGTTTATAACGTGTTTACGTAGCCTCTTCTAAACACAAGGAGGGGGGAGGGGGTTGTAAGAATTCGAAAAAAGCCACTCAAGCTCAGGCACAAATGCTTATAACTGGATTCTAATTGTATATTATGAACAAAAAAGGTTACTAAAACTTTAAGTCCTTATTAACTGCGGCCTGGACATAAAACTTTTATCATGCCAAACTATTCTTTCCGACTAGATTATAATTGTCACTTAATTATCAATAGCAACGGCTTTTTAAACTAATATGTTTTAATTAACCTTAGCTCGATCATTAGTTCCAAAACAACAAAGGGGGTTTGGTCTTCCATATGAAAAGGTTGGGAATGTTCGTCGTCTGGCCCAGGATTGTATATCAAGGGCTTTGGCCTTATTTAGTGTGTTCAGGACAAAGCGCCACCACTTTTTAGATGTCAAAGTATCTTTTAAGATGCATTAGAAGAGTTGGAAATTAAGAACACGTTTCCGTTTTTTGGGCTCGACTTTCGCTGGTCTCTTGAGTCCAATCTACTTGTCCGAGCTCCTTTCCCGGACAGCAGCTGGTAATCAAGCCTGTTCCGTTCTAATTGTTATCTTTCAGGGGTCAAAAAAAGCCGAAGCAATGCCCAGATTAACTGGTCCCCTTCAGGAATTCAATTCAACTTTTCCGGCGAGCATCTGCAACTTTTTCATATGAAAGCCCCCGGACCAAAACATTCTACATTATGCATACTACAGAAGCAAGACGTACTTTGAGCAGTTATCCGTTGGTTTCAATCAGTTGTATTCTCAATGCCTAGTTTGTTGTTAATGTTGTTAACGACCTCGCAATTGCAGTCAAAAAAGGTGAAAGAAGTTTTGAAAAGATTGCCTAATTCGTACATTATACGGCAATGTTGCAGACGAAACCAGGTGCGTTTATATATCATTGAGATCACATTCCCTGGCTCTTCAAATTGAAGAATTAACCCTTGGGCGAACAGCAAGAGGAACCCTCTCCGAGTCTTCCTCTCCCTCCCATATTCTTTCAGAACCATCGTGCGATGATAATCCACCAATAAAATCTCACGATTTCAGAAGGGTTGCTCTAATTTCCCGATTATCAAATAGATGTTGCCATGTCACCGTGTTGCTGTGTTCTGTTCAGTAGCTGCTCACAGATGATATAAAAAATAATGTGATAGATGATTATGCAAGTGTGCCACTGATGTTCTTACCACATTTTGACGTGCACTGTGACATAGTACTCAACAGATGCACGGTAACATTGAATCTGCATATGCATGTTTTTGCTTTTGTTTTTGTTTTTGTTTTTTTAGTAGCCCCTCAGCTGTGCATGTTCTATTAATGGAAATCCGAGATTTTGACTGCCTCTCTCATTGTTATCTACAATGCGCTGAAAGACAACAATCGCTCGGGCTGCTCTTGAAACTGAAAATTATGCTTAAGTTTTGATTTAAAAAAATACCTACGTTTGTACGTTTTGTGCTTGTCTACTAAAACAATTACACTACTCGCCCTTGTTCTCTATGAGGAGTAGTCAAATCAGCTACGCCTTGTTAACGATTCGTTCACAGAAAACTCAGGGTTGTATTCTAATGTTAAATAAGGAGTTTAAGAAGCCACAACGGCGAAGCGAAACTACCTAGGAATCTCGCGATACTCGAAACTGAATATGGAACACAGCGTTAAATTCGAAATTGAAATTTAAAAAAAATTAGCCGTCGTCGTGAACGTTTTCTAGACAACGCATAGTTTGGTAATTTCACGTTGTTGCTTTGGAGAGGACGGCAAAGAAATGTACAAAGAATTATAACGCGCGTGCACAGCCATTGCTCTGCTCAATAAACCTTTTGTTTAGCGACGTTCTCGTTGCCGCTGTCTTTGTGGTTTATGTAAACTCCCTAATACGCCAAGGCTAAGGCCCCGGCCACACGTATCCGGATATTTTTGAATCCGCAACTTTTTCTTTCCGGACTCAAAAATTTCCCCGTGCTACCGTAACGTACTCAAATCGAGTTCGCCTGTCCACACCCATTCGATGGCATCCGGATTCACTCTAGAGAAACTACATGTAGGCCTACACGTTGCGCCGCCATATTGGTTTATTGTCCAGTAAGAGACTGGACACGATTTTGATACGACATCGAATTCGAAAATATCCGGATTCACGGTCCACAAGTTATCGGATTCATTGCGGATGTATTTTTTTTTTTTTTTTTTTTTTTTTTTCACTCTGGAGAGCGGATTAAAAAATATTCGGATTGGTTGGCGAATTCGTCAGATGCGTGTGGACAAAAGCAGTATCCGGAAAGAAAAAGTTGCGGATTCAAACATATCCGGATACGTGTAGACGGGGCCTAGGTGTTGAGATCTGACAAAGGGGTGCACACTACAATCATTAGGGTAACAAACAAACAGTGTTAATATTTAGGCTGGATCACACTGGGATCAAGCCATTTCTCAAGCTGTCTGATCTTCTTTACTTCAGCTGCTGATATCTTGAACAGTCGGACAGCTTGTAGACTGAGACCAGTGAAAGCTCGGCGCGGATAGTGACGTAGCTGGTCTGGACTCAAACCTGGAGCAAACAAAGACAAACAGCTTTATTGCAGAATAGCAGAATGATTACATTTTAACTGTGTTGGTTGCATTAGTTTTAAGCAATTTTAAGCATTAATTGATTGATTGATTGATTGATTGATTGATTGATTGAAACCAGGGCCCGAATGAGCGGTTTCTCTTTGTATATTAAGATCTATTTCGTAGTAAAAAACAATGAATCGAATTCTTGGGACCTGCTTACCTTTGCGGCGCAATGCTTTGCCGCCAAAAGAAGTAAATTATTTTAGGAAGAACTTTGGCAAAAAGTGTTGACAAAACTGAAGCTTCATTGTAGCAACCCCCTATGAGGAAAAAGCCGTTAGTTTCTCAGACAGAAGCTTGAATTTAAGGTTGCCAATTTTTTCGAAAAAGGAAATTAGTGTTTTATCTAGAAACATAAGGGATTTACGCCTACTTTTCATGTTCGTTTAATCATTTTCACTTTGATTGCTTTGTTTTTAATTTTTTTCTTGTTTTCTTGTTTTTTTTTTTTGTGCGTTTTTCTTCCTTGTGACGTCGTTACTGCTACTTGACTGCCCCTGAACCTTGACAGATCTTAGAAAAATTAAAACATAGCTCTACACCCAATACAGTGGGACAGAGGGAAAGAGTGAGAGACGAGTTAAATATTAAGAAGAGATATCGAATAAAGAAAGAACAAAGGAGAGAAAGACCAAACGAAAGAAAGGAAAAAGAGAGAACGGGAAGAAAAAATGAAAAATATAAAAAAAAAAAAAAGAAAAAGAAAAGAAATAAAGAAAAGGAAAGGAGGGAAAAGAAGAATGAAGTAAGTTGTTGGAATATTCGGCCACTGGAATGTGTCTCTAATATAAAGTGCTGGATGCATGAACGGTTTCTTACCTGCAACCTTTTTCCTTATCTCTTCTTCTGGCTTGAAAGGCTCGTACTCAATGCTTACACCTCCTGGTTGGTTGGAAAGATCAATCAGTTCAGCAGGTCTCAGCTGTGTTTCTGGCATGTCTTCTCGAACCGTCGGAAAGTATGCGTTCTTGTGGGCCAGGCTTTTCTTTTGCCAATCGTCCCAGATCTTATCGATGAAACTGTGATGAAGAAAAAACTCTGGAGCGGAAGCGGCTTCTGATGTGCACATGGTGGCCCCGATTTGACAGTGTACGTTGTCATGCAACGGTCCTCTCAAAGTCCGTTCAAACTCAGTGAATTCACCCATGCTCAAGGCCCTTATCACATCTATCTCTTCTGGAGGATTTCCATTGAAATTCCGCATTAGGCAGTCTGGCCCACGGCGCGCGTTATCTGGTCTCACTCGGCTCCAGGCGTCCTTTCTAAAGGGACCGTCCAGCACGCAGTTTTGATCAGTATCTACACCATCTCCTCCAAACCCGGTGTCTTTGTTCCAAACGTTATCTGGACCTGTGCTAAATGGTTCCCTGGAATCTAGACTCCAGTCCCAGTAGGTCGCTGTAAAAGTGCAATCGGCTTTTCGCATAAGGTTCTCGTATTGCAGTATGTAATAACGATGCCAGGGGAGAAAGTGTTTCTTTTGATGAATTTCTGTACTGAACAGCCTATAGTGCTGATTTATGAGCTGTTCATATTCTGCCCTATATTTACCACCTTTTGCAGATACTTTTAATATAGTATCTATGTGACGTTTTCGCTCGGTATCTGTCTATGATGTGAATTCTTTTCTAATTCGAACACAGTTAACCAATTGGCCTCCAACACAGGTGCACCTTTGCCCACATTCATCATAGGAAGTGCTTCCCTCTTTGCAACCGGTACTTACCTCTCCACCTAACATCAAAACAGCAATAAAGACTTAAAGGAAGAAAGACTTTAAACTTCGTCCACTTCTAACACCTGAAAAGCATTTGCACATATCTCTTTATACTATAAAAAAAAAAAACCATGGTTTGTTGCAAATTATCTTTTCCAAAAGCATTTAAAGGATTTCATGTACTACGGAAACAGGAAGTGGTTGTCCGTTTCTATTTATATTGATGGAATAATGTTATAGTAACTAGGAGGTGCTAAAGATATCCTTTGCTTTTTTAAGCGATGACATCGAATTATTTGACAATGTAATCAGAGTGATCAATACCTCCATATGGACAAATAATGGACAATTTTAAGTTTTCAAGGGAAACAGTTCGTATCAAAATGATTAATTTTTGAAACTAAAAGTAATCCTACCTGGCTCAAAATGATTGTACTCATTTTTGGACGAAACATCAAATTAGTCGAGAAACAAATCTCATAGGCGTCAATAAGTGCCCGTGAACAGCTTACAAACGGAGTTCGAGATCTTTAGCAGTCTCGGAAGAAGTCACATGTTTGCTATATTTGCGTATTTAGTTTGATTCCTGCAAACATTTGCTCAAAAGTGTTAAGTTAATCACAACATCATTCTATTACTTACCACAAGTTCCCCACCTTCCTTTGTAGTAAGTGTCCAACGAACACCACAGCTCGTTGTGATTAGTTTTGGTACAGGAGTTGTATTTTACTCCTTTGTAAGTAAAAGGTAAACTGCAGCATTTGCCTTTCGTTGTCTTTATCTTACATTCAGGTTCTGGGGAGGACGTTTCTAATACACAGATGTAAGGAATAACAAAAAATACAACGTTAACTTAACAGTCCTACAAATGTCCAAAGGAACGGCTTCGTCGTAATACCATTAGTTATTGCCTGATCCCTTTAGAAATACTGAGTTGAAGAATGCTTGAACGAGGATATGTTAAGCTAGCGGTGAATCACATAAAGGATGTACCATGTTAAAGGACCTTAGCGTACCTGTTGATGTGTGCTCTTAATGCGAACGGCATTTATGCTGCTACATGATGTATCTAGCGCGGTTGCAAAGCAAGGCTGAACGATTATAGTTTTCGTGACCGCTGTACTGAGCCTGGGACGGATTTATGATCTTGATTACCCCATCCCTCTTGAAATTAACTCTGTTAAATTCTTTAATATCCACCTTTCAGATGGTGAAACTTTTGAGCTTGGTTTAGTTTTGTTCTTATTACACTTTCACTGCCTTTATAGGTAGTTCACGGCATTTCTCTTTTACGTAGTTTTGCAGGACTTCAAATTGTGTAATTACAAAACTAAAGAAAAGACTTTTAACTCAATGAGGATATGCTGTATGATTTTTAAGGCCAATGTTTTTAAGCTTGATATTAGGTCTGACACCTCTCTAACGACTGATATTCATGGCTGGCTTTAATTACTAATTAAGATAGAAGGGTTTTTTTTTTCCTTTAATCTTCATGGGAATTTAAAAATGATTTTTAAAAAAATATGTAGAATTAGCTATTAACTAATGGATATCAATGCTATATACTCAAGCCAAATAGGTCGCTTCAAAATAGCTAATTTTTAAGATAAATTATATCATATCAGGCTCTGATCGGGTCTTGTTTATGGACCTTCGCGCTAACTATTGGTAAGATTCTTTATCTCTTGTTTCAATTTATTTTTTTTCTTTAAATCTCTATGGAAGTTTTAAATTAACTTCTTGAAAAAATGTAGAAAAAGGAGATAACAAATGGTGGTTTTTGGCTGTTAACTCAAGGCAGATCGACAGTTTGCTTCAAGGTAGTTCATTGTCAAGCTAAATTACACCTTTTGCTGTTCATTTACAGAAAATAAACATTCATTTGTGTCCAAATTTCTTTCATTATGGTGAATAAACTCTCATTAACACCAATATGACCTTCATTTGAGCGTAAGGAACCTTCAAGAATAACATTTACATATGTATTAACATTCAAAATCATCAAAAGATAAACAATACCTTCATTTGACATTCATTGACTGTAAATGTATTTTCATTTTGGTTGAAATAAAATTCGTTGTCTCGAAACGACAATCATTTACACTTTAGGACAATCAGTTTTCAACAAAAGACTTTCAATAACACAATTTGCATGAGAACTCACAATCAATTGCATTATTATGCAACCATATCCATGAAGGTAACAATCTTTAGTGCGGTAAGACAAACATTAGCGTGTTTTCACCTAACGTTAAGAGAAAACAACAGCTCATTCGCGCAGTCCTTTTGAACAGAGATATCTCGCCCAATTTTCCTCGAAATTTTGATTATAGAACAAGGGACCATATGTACTTTTTTTAAAACATATTGTCACAATCCTCCCCTTCCAGATATATGTAAATTCGGCCACTTATGAAACTTTTTGCGTACAACTCAGAGGGCGCACTACATGTACATGTACAGTATACGTGTGTCATAGTGACAGTTAGATTTCTCCAGAAATGCCACGAAGAAATAGAATCCCATTTTAACACCGCGAAAGGATAGTCAGGGCCTTTGAAGATGTCAAAAGAGACGAAGCAAGACACCAGGGAATTGCTCTGTGAAATTATCGCACGCAGCTGTTGCAGCAAGCTCTACAACGAAATATTGGTACCATTACGGCAGCTAAATGTGGACAGTGGTTTCGTTTCATGCAAACGTATTTGCCACGATGCCTCAATAGTAAGGCAATTGAAGGATAAATCGTTCAGCGAATTTGATATTCTATCTTTCAAAAATAAATGTTATTATGGCTGTAATGTTTGTCTCGCCGCATTAAAGATTGTTACCTTCATGGATATGGTTGCCTAATAATGCAATTGAATGTTAGTTCTCATGCAAATTGTGTTATTGAAAGTCTTTTGTTGAAAACTGAATGTCCTAAAGTGTAAACGATTGTCATTTCGCGACAACGAATTTTTTTTCGACCAAAATGAAAATACCTTTACAGTCAATGAATGTCAAATGAAGGTATTGTTTTTCTTTTGATGATTTTGAATGTTAATGCATATGTAAATTTTATTCTTGAACGTTCCTTACGCGCAAATGAAGGTCATATTGGTGTTAATGAGAGTTTATTGACCATAAAGAAAGAAATTTGGACACAAATGAATGTTTATTTTCTGTAAATGAACAGCAAAAGGTGTATATCGTAATTCTGGCCCTGGAAATGCTTCACCTCGTTTCAACTCGTTTCACCTCGGCAAAGCATCAACTTATTTGACAGATGGATTACACACGTACGGGGTGGTCAAAGCCCTAACCCTAAATCCCAACCCCTTGTAGACATTTACTTTTGAGTGTTAAGTTAATCTTAATATCATTCTAATACTTACCACAATTTCCCCACCTTCCCTTGTAGTAACTGTCCAGCGAACACCATAGCTTGTTGTGCCACGCTTTGGTACAGGAATTGTATGTTACCCCCTTGTAAAAGAAAGGTAAACTGCAGCATTGGCCATTCGTTGTCTTTGTCTTGCATTCCGCTTCTGTGGAGCACGTTTTTAATTAACATATGAAAGGGACAACAAAAGTACACCGTCAAGTGACAGCTAGTTAAATATCCACAAATGTCATTTTCGGAGTGAGGTAAAGTCTGAATTGGAGCCAAGTCGCCCATCCGGCCGGTGCTCACCTCCGGTTTAACCTCCGGCTCACCTCTAGCTCACACCTCGTTTTTAGGGGAAGCATTAACTTATTTAACAGATAAATCACAGAGCAGTCAAAACCCTAGCCCTAAACCCTAACCCCTTGCAGACATTTACCTTTCAGTGTTACGTTAATCACAACATGATTCTCATATTACTTACCACAATTTCCCCACCTTCCCTTGTAGTAAGTGTCCAGCGAACACCACAGGTTGTTGTGCCACGCTTTGGTACAAGAATTGTATTTTACCCCCTTATAAAAGAAAGGTAAACTGCAGCATTGGCCCTTCGTTGTCTTTGTCTTGCATTCCGCTTCTGTGGAGCACGTTTTTAATTGACGTATGAAGGGAACAACAAAAGTACACCGTTAAGTAACAGGTAATTAAATATCCATAATGTCATTCTCGGAGTCAAGTTAAGTTTAAATTGTCGCCAAGAGGCCCATCCGGACGGTGCTCATCTCCGGTTCCAGTAGCGTGAAGCGATTAGGAGTATTTCTTCCCTCTAGCACCCGCTTGTTCTAAGAATAGCTCGCTTGTTTAAGATCTTTCAACACTTCGTGAAAACGAACTGCGAAACCGCGGACTGTACGTCGACCGGCTACTGCTAATTTGAACTGTGGTTTTACTAGTCTCATTTGTAATATCAATAGTATTAAATGTTTCAAGAACGTACTATCCTTTTGAACTGTAGCTTAAGTCTTCCGAAGGATAGATAACGCTATCGTCCACTAAATATCACACTATCTACATGGTAAGGAAATTTTTTTGTTTACCAACACTTAAATATATCTACTGGATGTCGATTCGCTAGTGGATAGTGTTATTCAGCCCCCAGGAACAGCTGGACCCAGATGTTGCAAAATATATCTTAGAAGAAAGAGTTTTAATAAACCCTACCTTGTCCACACTGTACATTTTGTGGCCAATCACACCGGTCCGTGTCCTTGTTGTATTTTAAGCCGCGGTAACAGTTCTTTTTGTACGTTATCCAGTTTGAGCAGGTGATGAACCCGGAACAATTATCCGGATCTCGGTAGTTTCCATTAGCTTTACCGTAGCAAAAACCACCTCCTGGAAAACAAATATATATATATATATATATATATATATATATATATATATATATATATATATATATATATATTTATATGTCTGAATTTATGAAAACCGTGTTAAAGACTTTGCACCAAAATAGCGGGCATGTTTTTGGAAAATCGGTTAAAAAATGTACATAAATATGGCCATGTCGTACCGAGAGTCTATCTACCTCGTGTACTCTTAATAGAGTCCATACCATGCCTATACAAGCCTTTGAAATCGCTGCAAATGAGTCGAACGAGCCAAACAAAGCTAAATTAGAGCTTACATTGATCATTTGGTTCGCCGCGGCACTAATTTAGACAGGCTTAACCTCTGCGATTTCACCTAAATGACCTCACTATGTCTTTACTGTGGGTTAAATGAGCCAGTCACGCTAACAAGAGCATGGTAAGCAGTGGAATCGGTTATTTACCTCTATATTTCAGCCAAAAAGTAACCGTTACGTGACATTTCATCTCAATATCTGACCGGATTCGCAAAAACATAGCCATAGAATTTGACTTGTCACTGATAATCTTGCTACAATTCTGTCCTAGAGCTAGCTTTCCACGAGGCTTATCGTAGCTCAAATAGCAGCAAATAACTCTCCTGTATGCCTTTTGAGGCCAGGAAGACTAAATTCACAGTCTTTTCCTTGAATCATGAATTGTGCAATTTAATTAAGAGTGCTTTTAACATGAAATTGGAGTCTAAATCAACACGAACGTACAGATATCAAAAGCGCGGCGGAGAGCCAATCTATTGCTTTCTAAAGGCCTGCATCGTCCTAAATGGACTGAACAAGAGCTTCCTACATCGAGAATCGATTGCAATTCAAACAAACTAGGCCATAGTTAGCAGTAAGCGAACACTCAACATGTTGTCGTTACGTCAATTATCGCCCGGAAACCACCCAAATAAATTTCTTCCGCGCTAGCGAATCACAGACAGTTCTGATACTTAGCTAAGCCGAGAGCGCCTAAAATTGATAAAACAAGGAAATTCTACTCACGATCAGCGCTTGAACTCATGTTCTTCTCTCTCCTCATGGCCATGTTTTGCTGGCAAATAGCAATGTCCCGGATGTACTTCAATTTTGTCGAGCGCGGAATGGCACATCCACATCTCAACAGATTTTTTTTCTAAGTCTTTAGCTACATCAAAGTTCCAAGAAAATGACGCCAACAGCAGCTAGAGATGTCTAGTCCATTGCACTTGTAAGCCCTAAATCGATGTGGCTAAAGAGTTTTGCTGTCTAAAGCAAGCACAACATTATCGCCACAGGGCAAACGGCCTACTGTTAGGAGACTAAATGTGACCCGTACAGTTTACACATCTCCTCAGGCCCGCCTCACGTACGATAATGGACGACGCTTGCTAGCAAATCGTTAGACTTGGGCCTTCATTGGACTTAATGATGTCCTCGGGCAGACTTCCTTTAGACAGCAAATACAGAACGCTAATCGGTCGCTCCTTGTCAGAGTCACCGCGCGAACTGAATTCAGACGAGTGTAGCGTGGACTAAACTTAACGCAAATTGAAAAGGGGGAGGGGGTGGGGGGGGGGGGTCGATAAATAATAAAAAAAAAACCCTAAATAAATGAAACATGCGGCAAGGAGTTTCTACATTTCATGCTAGGTAAGATTTACAAGCTGCTGTCACAGCGAAAGCAGAAAGAAAAACAAACAAACAAACAAACAAACAAAGAAATGAAAAAAAAAAAAAACAAACAAAAAAAAAAAACAAATAAATAAAAAAACACCCGATTCAGTCTTTAACACCGTTTTCATAAATCCAGACATATATATATTAATAATAATAATAATGGTCTAATTTTAAAAGACCTTGGTTTTTGCTTTTTAATGTAAAATATGGGTCACGTTTTACCGATTTCGACTTTTTTTCTCGCTAATCACTGATTTCCTTGGGAATAGCGATTGTCCTAAAAATACGTTAAGCAAACCTTCAATCTATTTCTAATAACCGGTGTAATTATCACCTCAATCCGACTGAGGGGACCCTTGAAAAGGCTGATTGAAAATTCGAGGTAAAGCTGTAGAAGCTCTAAGGTGAGTCTGGTTCCTGATTGTACAGTAGGACGACCCAGTCCAGCAAATGTCAGTCACATATTTGCCATTGTGTCTTCATTTCCTTACGCCACCTCGAAACTAATTCTATTGTAGCGGAGCTCCGGCAGCCCGAAGTGGCCGCCAAGCGGAGCCCAATACTCATATAGGAATGAAAAATAAACCAATCAATTGATTTTCTCACGGTTATCATGGCTAGCGGTATTGCTCGTGAGCGCGTGCGCACGACGGCGGCGGCGACGGAGTCGCGCAAGATGGCGGCATACTCTAGCTAATAGGTTGACAGAGGCAGCCTTAGTTTATAGCGTTGAATAGATTTTACTTTATATTTTAGTCTCCCCAATTAGTAGAACACTTGTGCTCAGCTATTAAGACTTGAGACTTAAATAAAGTTGTCATTCATTCATTCATCCATCCATCCACTCATTCATTCATTCATTCATTCATTCATTCATTCATTCATAGCGTCCCTCTTTGATATTGGACAACCACGTTATGGTCAATTGACATCTGTCAAAACAAGGTATTCGCTGACCAGTATCACGTGACCATATCGCGGGCTCAAATTTTAGAGCTCATTGAGGATACGTGTTTTTTTGAAGTTCACAGCTGACCAATTTCTGGTTTTCAATTGGATCGCGGGTTCACGTCAGGTTAACTTGCTGTAATCAGGGCTGGGTTGTTAGGAAGCCGGTTTGACGCTAACCCAGGATTAAAAGTTAACCGAAGGATATTTTTTTCTTGTACACAAATGTTTTTCACTCCTTATGTTTTGTGTATTTTGCGATTATTTTAACTCAAAACAGAAGGCCAACCAATGTAAACAGAAAATCTCACCGCAAAGTTACAAAACTCAAATAAAAATTCTCCCTTATCCTGGGTTAGCTTAATCAGACTTTGAAGAATCCGGCCCTGAGCCCCGCATTTAGACTTGGCTAACTGGAAACTACTGAATTCACGAATTTGATTGGCTGAAATCGATTTTAACTGCGGACAAGATTTTCCCATCTAGACCGGCATCTAGACCGGTATTATTTTGCGGGTAAAAAGCTGCAAACTAACATACAAAAACATTGACTATTTTCCCCTAAAAATACAAGTGGAAGTGACGAAAAGCCTGATGAGAAAGAAAAAGTAACGGCGAAAAAAAGCAAAGAAGGACCAAACTTTGACAGATTTAAGTTCAGCTCATCGGCGTTCGCAAGCAAAATCAGTCAGCTAGTATAAGCCACAGTTAAATTAAACGAATTAAATTTTTGGTTGTCATGTAATAAACATCTTGTTAACCGAGCTTAGTCGGTCTGTACGGGAGAATCTTGTCCTCGGTCGTGAGAAACAGACCTCACTGCGTTCGGTCCGTACTGACGACCTTGGTGAAGATTCTCCCATACAGACCTCCTGCTTGGTTAATAAGAGCTAAAAAATAACCCATCTATGTTTTGTGTCGTGGTAAGAACTTCTTTCTTCTTTTTTTTTAGGGGGGTTGCTTTGTTGTGTTTTGGCTTTTTTTAACATTTTTGTTTATCATCATCATCATCATGATTATTTTCCATTATCTATTTTTATTATTATTTCTCGTATTGTTATCTGATTTATCCATTGTCGTGTTAAAATCAAAGGATCCATGATCTCAACAGCCACCCGGTCTTCATGGCCTATAAAAATATAGCCGAGTCTCCAATGGCCTACCTTGGCTCCCGTGGTTAGATTGACCATAATATCGTCTGGAATGCGCGAGACACACCAACGCAAAAAGAAAGCAACTGAAGGTAATCATGACGCGCGCTTGGCTGTCAGCTGTCAAAAAAGGACAAAGAAAATAGAAATAAGTCCAATCATAATATCACATTATTATTCTGAATGTAGTTGCTTACTTCAAGAGATGTAGCTTTTTCTGCTCGATGGCTTGCGCCCTGGACTCCACTGCCACGCTCGAGTCGTGGCATTTTGAGATTGGTATTTGATACTGTTGTGCAATATTTCTCTGCTGGATTGCGACAGCATATATACTATTTTTTCAGTCGTTTGATTTTGTGTAGATAACAAATTTTTCAATTGTAACAAAGAGCCAGGCGAACAACAAATTGAACTTTGGTTAATTCGTTTTACATTTGTTGTGCGCTTTTTTAATTTATTATTATTATTATTATTATTTTATTTAAAGTAACACACTTTTAACAAATGAGTAGTACGTGAATCGATCCCGATTTGAAGAAACTAGGCGCGCACAGTGGTCCCAGAAGGAGATTTCGATCCAAGACACTCCAACACATTTCTTTAATCATAGCAACACTTACATGACTCAAACTTCTATTAAATGTCATTACTTAGAATTTTCTTAGGTCTGAATTTATAAAGATGTTAAAAGCAATTTTTTTTTTTTCACTTCAACATGCGCCTTCATGTAATTTCGTTCGAAGTGGCGGGGACACTAGAACGAATTTAAAACGATTTAAGAGATCCTCAAGATGTTTTTCGAGTGGAAAACAACTCAGAAGGTATTTTATTTAATTATCTACGAAAGAAATTTTCTGAATAACCTCGAGATTTGAAGTGAGAATTCTAGCTAAATGATCGTACCTGTCGTTTCCCAAGTGTTCGCGATGTTAACACAAGTTGTTCAGATGCGACTAACCACCCTTTGGATCGCCAGTTTCACGCTTGGAATCTCAGTTATTCGGATCGCTTATTCGTATTGAATAATCTGACGTTGCGCAGAGCTCGATAACTTCAGATAAGAGCTTCGTTTTGCAGTGTTCTCGTTGGGGAGGAATAAAGTAACTCTAATTTACATGTATGGAAGGTTACCACGGTGACTGTAACTGACGCGATACTTCTGTTCACGCCTCGAACAAATAGTAGCCGTCAATTCCAGATGTTTACTTTTGGGATACGTTTGCTTTGTTTAATTGAGGTTTGACATAATTTTTTGTTTCTCTCAACTTTTTTAACGTCTTTTTGTAATTTTTGCAAAACATTACTTCCCAAGAAGGCAACCTATTTTTTCAGAAAATAACTTTTGTGCCCTTTCAAACGAGATATGGTAAACGCTTTGCTGTAAATCCTTGGTAAGATATCAGTTATGTAAAGAACTATGATGTGTTGAAATTGTCGTAAAAAACCGTCCGGATAGAATTCAGAATAGTCTGTGTTGGGGTGGTTTTAGTTGGCTGATTGTTTGGATTCTATTCATGATAAATTGCCTATTAATTAAGTTATCGGAACATCATGAGTGACTTAGTTCATAGAATAATGTTAAGAATCATGATAAAGGCAATTATTTAGTCTGGACGATATTTCGTTGTTTTATTGCTAAAAACATAAGTATCAATCTTGTCTATAAACAATAAGTTTATTTTATTTCCCTGTGTATAAGCTTTTCGCACGGATAAATTAACTTTGTAACTTACATTTGAAGTAGCGTGGGCGCTTTACGTCAACAAATATGTGCTTTAATTGGCAAGGGATGAGGAGATGGTATGATACATTTTTCGCTTGGTTAATTTTTTCGGTCCGTAATTAGGTAAATAGAGGATATTACATGCCCGCGCGTGGATACGAATTTTCTCTTCCAGTGTTCAACTCGATATCTCACAGTGAGCGCCGCGAATGAGTGAGATATTGAGTTGAACACGAGAAGATAAAATTCGTATCCACAAGTGGGCATGTAATATTCTGTTTATCATACTCAGGTATATTAAGGGCTGGGTCATCTTTTCCTTAGTCAAAAAGTGAGGGAGAAACGGTTCATACAATGTGGACAAACCTTGGCTGCAGGTTACATCTCCACTTAATAGATAACTTAACGTTGTTGTCTTACTTGAAATGTGTCACGTGACCAAATAACAGACCACTTCCGGTTAAATTTTGAAAGCTTCTGCAGACAGGGGAAAACGTTCCTTCATCAGCGTTTTGTTCTGTAGTTTTACTACCTACCAGAGAACAGTACCCAATGCAATTGGAACGGTTGTCAAACCTTGCTGAAAGTCTCTCTAAGTAGTGTGTATAGTTACATTAGTGACAGTTCTTTGGTCACGTGACTTGGACATGCATTCCAATTACATTGGGTATGGTACTTGGGTAAGTAGTCAGACTACGCAATAAAATACTGAATAAGTACCGTTCTTCCCTGTCTGCAGAGGCCTTAAAATCTAAACCGGAAGTGAGCTGTTATTTGGTCAAGTGATTGGTTGCCATGGCAACAACAGTATTAACTAAACTTGTTTTTGGCCGTCGTTTACCATAGCTAAGTTAGAAGCCTTCTGTACGCATGGTTCTCTAGATAGACCACCCCTGGAAGTTTTACACTAAATAAAAACTGACCCACTCCTTAATATACCTGAGTATAAATATACTATTGACGACGTTTTTGACGATTTTCCGACCACTTTCCGAAGATTTCCTAAGATTTTCCAAAATTGTTCCGAAGGCCAGGCAGATACTTTCGAACATTTTCCGAACATTTTCTGAACATTTTCCGAAGATTACTGAAGATTGCCGAAGAAGAGGAACGAAGAAGATCCGAAGATGTTTCGATCATACATCAACAAATTTAAGTGTAGTTAAAAGAAAAATGTTATCAAAAAGAATGATATCTTCACAGTGTAAAAGATAAAAATAGTTTATCTTTTTCTCAGGTCGTGAGTGGCGGAATTCAACAAATCCTGCAATCTGATTGGTTCCGGGAGCGGGCGGAATTTTCTCATCCGGACCGCCACAGCGGGCGGAATCCGTCGAGTTGATCTATTTTCGTAAACGAATTAATTAGCGGTAATCGTCAATTTTTCGCCCTTTTTACACTTCTATCGACGATTAATCAACGCAGGTTTATCTCTATTCACCTTTAAATGGCAGGAAAAGTCACTGTGAGTAAATTCAATTGAGTTTTTTGAAGTTGTGAAAGTTTGTTTGACTGTTTGTAGCTCGGCGCTGTAATGACGAGTAATCCTGCGTGCCTCTCTTTATACAATTTTAATTAAAAAAAGACTTAATTTCAGTCGAGTTTACCTCTCTGATCGTTGGTGTACTTGAGAGAATTTCTGTGGAATACACTTAACGAATTACCTCGCTATCTGCTGCTCAATTTACGGTAGAAAACTCTGATTTCGAGTGATTCGCAACGACTGACAGAAATTGTTTTTGTGGTACAACTTCAATCTTTGCGCCAAATTTCACACCGGAAAAACACTTTCGGAGAACTAAACTGGTGAACTAAAGACCACTAACATAAAGTAGTTCGAAATACATCTGTTCTTTAATACATATTACCTTGTCTAGTATCTGAGTTACTCGCTCGTTCGCTAGTTAGATTTTTTTAGGATGGTTTGTGCACGGCGCGTAAGCCAATTCAATGACAAAGTTGCGTAAAAAAACCAACTTGTAAGCCAATTTACAGCAAGAAAAAAAGATAAACATGTTATTGTCCGGCTTAGGGTCGGTCCGTATAGTGAAAAACTGTGACCGAGGTCTTGAACATGTTTTTAAGACCTCGGTCACAGTTTTTCCCCATACGGACCTACCAGCCGGCCAATAACATATATATCTTCACTGCGCGCGATGAAGACATGATTTTTTAGTAAAAGGAAACTCCTGGTATTTCACTAGTGTTTATATAAGAAAGAGTTATTATGTGCCGTCTGGAAGGTCTGTGGTGGGTTTAAGTTGGGTTCAGTGATTCTCAAAAGAAACCCCGTTTCGGATCAAAAACTGCTGAGAGGGTTATAAATGCGAGAGAAAGCTCACTTCTCGATTGTTCTCTCTTTTATGTTTTGTAGACTTTAAAGCGTCAATTCATGATTCACAATCATCCAGAAAGTATGTTTTCTCTCACAAATAACCAGTAAAATTGGTCAAAACGTGTTACATTCTTTAAGAATAGATCAAATATCATGCAAAGGGAAAAAAGGTAACTCTTACAGTTTGATTGATATTTATCTATACTAGCCGGACGCATAATCCGTCGGGGCGGACTTGGGCAAGTGCGGCCTCTAGCGTGTCTTGCTACACGTGTGTGTCATATTACAAGGCATGTCGTGCCATTAAAAGTAGACTCATACATCAAGAGGAATTATCTGCGTTCTTGCGTCGAACTGAAAGCTTTTTTGATGGTAAGGTCCGTCTTCACACCACCGGAGACGCATAACTGACCGTTTGAAGAGATGGCGAATTGGTTGCACGGTTGAGTGATCCGCTAAGGGTTTTAAAAACTAGCAAAAAAACTCCACAAAGAAGAATGAAAAACTGAACCTCGCATGTTTGCTAACCTCTGGGAGCATTCAACAGGAGCCGAAAAAACTAGAGGCTCATTTATTTAGCAACACTTTTATTTCCAGCACTTATTGTTAGCATCAACATTTTTCAGTAACAACTGCGCCAACGGAATCAGATGATACCTTTGAGGGAAATTAGCAAACATTTTATAACAGATGCTCTTGTTTACGGATTAATTGCTGTGTCATTTGCGCTTGGCGCATAGCTTGGCTTGATTTGAAATTTATTTTTAGAGTTCTCTTTAAGGTATTATATGGTCTTTTTTCCAGGCGTCCGGTCTCTCTTTTATTACTATTTAGTGATTTTTTTTTTCGGGAGCTCCTCTACCGTCATCAAAACTATATATCTCTGTCTTGCCTCTCCAACTTTCTCCAAAGCCTTAGCTCGCATATCGTTTCCCTTCTTTTTCTCTTTCAATAAGTTACTTTTTCTTTGCTGATACCTCTCAGCAACCTCAGCCTTTTCACATATTTCTTCCATTCCTAAATTAAACCAGATACTTCAAATATCCAGCCGCAAATCTGAGTTATACACTGACGTAAAAGGTTTCATTAGCAAATGCTAAATTAAACTAGCGCGAGAAATTAATCAGTGTGCCAGCTGATAGAGTTTTATAAAGTAAAACACTGCTTTTCCAATTTTTAATGTCGCCAGCCTTTTTAATGTGTCAAAAATGTCACTTTAAATTAATTAACCATTTGGCATTTGAGTGCTTCTTGGTAGGGAAAAATTAGATTGCAATCAGTGTAAGGTATATTTATTTATGTATGCTTTCAAAAACGTCCTTCACTGAAAAAACATTTTTCACAACTGACCTAAGTTCGCATCAGCTTTCTCGCAGTTGCTTAAAAAATGAAATGAAACAAAACAAGACGAACGGAACGAAACGAAACAAAACGAAAAAGAAAATGAAGTGGTTTGCATAACAAGGGAAAGCAAATAATTTAAGTTGCTCGAAAGTAGCATCACGGGTCTATTTAGCGAAACGAAAGCGCACACTGACATTTTCAGACAACATGAAGTAGGCTGCACTCACGTCGGGCACGAACACACAAGTGAACGTCAACATACTTTCCCTTAATCATGCGCAGTTGACTTTTCGGCTTTTCTCTGATCTTCCAGAGTGCACATCAACGTCTGCGTCGTTCGTTGTTTAAGTCCGTTATTATGTTCGCCTTGAGACAGCCCCTAACTTAGACGAGGCAAACTGTACGGTGCTGATGAAAACGCAATGAGAGTAAACTCTTACTGATACGAATATTTATATCCTCCGATCACCGAAAGCTCGAA
>NC_138155.1:9866900-9944400 GCF_964199315.1 Orbicella franksi | reverse complement strand
ACTAAAACTAAACCTTAAGGGCCGATTATTTAAACGAAGTCTAAGTTAATCATTGTTTAGGGCTGAGCTGCGGTTTAGACGTTGACTCGATAAATAACGGCTAAACGATGTTTAAAATTCAATATTGAAACGCGACTGAACCGTGTTTTCTAGATTCAATGGCCAAACCATGTCTTACGAGAAAATGCATTGTGTGCGGAGTTATTTCGTATGCAAATTTCCAGATAGTGGTTATGGCTCTTAAACATGGCTTCTAAAACAAGCCCCACAACAAATTTCAGCGAACAAGAAAAACTTTTATTGGTCGAACTGGGTAGAGACTTTCCGAAAGTGGAAAACGAAGGCTACGACAGTAAAACAGCGTCCGCAAAAAAGGCAAAGGCATGGGGCGACATTTTAACTAAATTTAACTCCCAAAATCCTAACGGTTTCAAACGTGACCTCAGTCAGCTTCAGGGATGCTAGAGGCGGCTGAAACTCCAGTCGAAGAAGGAGCATGACTTACATCGTCGTGAAGCAAGAAAAACTGGTGGAGGAAAAGCTCCTGCCTGCCCAAGTGAAGTAAGCAAATTAGTAGCGGACGCAATCCCAACCTCAGTTAATCTTCTAGAGCAGGAATGTGATGATGATGCAGGAGAAGAACTTGATTTAAGGCGGGACAAAGACCATGACGGGACGCACGGGGCTTCTACTGTAAGTAAAGCAGAAAAATAGTAGGAAATTTTCCTAGCAGTCCTTGTATACTCTCACCAGGGTTCTTCGTCTTGCCGCCAGGGAAATCGTCATAATCTGTTTCAGTGACATGTCGATGATATTAAATAAAAAAATAAATAAATAAAAAATAAAAAAACAGAAAGGGGCGATGGAATATGAGACAAGCTTTAAAATGAAGTCACAATATTAATAGTGCTCTAAAAGTAAATAGTGCGTTCGATTCATTCCCGATGCTTTCAAATGATGGCGGACTCCACCGACGCCAATAATCTGGAACAAAACAATGTCATTATATATCGGATCACGTCTAAACACACGTGAAGAAAGACGCGGGCAGGAAAAAAACGCGAGCGGACAAAACCGGGAATGCCGATAAATCAAGTAATCCCGCAATGATGAACGAATTACACAACAGGAACCTTCCTCTGCTTCTCCTCCTGAACCAAGTTCAGATCTAGGAACTGAACTTAAAGATACCAACGTGCCTTTAAATGGATGTTGAGCGCGGCGAGCAGTCGTAAATGTCTTGTTTACCCAATGAAAGCCATCGCAATAAACTCTGAGCTTGCGTCGAGATGCTTGTCCAAGCGTGAAGGAGCGTTTGATTAATCAATCTAAAACAGATCTTAAGGAATAAAAACCCAGATGATCTGGAATACTTGTCTGAGTATATCGTTGGCAGTGGGAGCCACGTGCAGTATTATCATGCTCGGCAATTGAAGTTACTGTGTAGAAAATATCGCACAATTACACAGCCGAGGGAAAAAAAAAAGCGCGAGGAGAAACTTAGTACATGGAGTTAAGATAGATTGTCAGTGCTTTAGGTGACCATGCACGGCTACCAATGGCTCGGCCAATCGCTTGGCCAATGGCTCGTACACGCAACGAATCGTAAAAGTCCGCAAGTAACGACCTTCGAAAGAAGTGAGCCACCGCCCCCCCCCCCCCCACTTCCCCTGAAAATAGAGGAACTAAGGTTCAAAAGTATGATTATTTTTCCACTCAATAACCTGAATAACGTAGGATAAACTGATGACGATTCAACTAGGGAAGATATAGCTTATTCCAGGAAGCGTCATGAAGCGCCCTGGTAAAACAAACCTCGCCAGATTTTCATCAACTAACAAGAAGGTACTAACAGGACCTTTCCTTCAAATTAAAATTACTAAAATTGACAACTTTGCATCATTTTTAATAGGAACGCATAAAAAGAACGTTTACTCATATTGAAATTAAAAAAGTCGACCAGAGCAGTTAAATATTTATAAAGCAGACTAACGTAGCAGTGCATCCTGAACAGTAAAAATAGTTCAAGGTATCTTACATCACGGTCTACATATTAAGTGCCCACCCATGTGCCAGCAACATAAATTTGAACTGGAACGAAGAATTTCAAAACGATTTATAAGAACTCAGTGTTTTAACGAATTAAATCCACAGCCTTAGAGGAATACAGCCCTATTCTCATAGAATTAAAAAACAAACAAACAAACAAACAAACGAACATACAAAGATAACACCGGGAAGAGATACTTACAGTAGAACTCATTTGCGTTCTCACATGGGCTGAGAGATTTCCGCCCATGACAAGTTTCTTCTCTCTCGTAAGTTCTCGCGCGCTTAGAGATGCGCCGCACTCGCGTTTTAAGTTCAGGGATACCAACCAATCCTTACCTAATTTTTTAAAGATGCTACTTTTAGCTGTCCCCCAAATCTACAACCGTGTATTTCACTTGCGGAAAACTATGGATTTGCACAGTGTTTGGTTTGGACATTCTCGCGCATATAAACTTTCTTTTCTCTTGTTAGTTCTTGCGCGTTTAGAAATGCGCCACACTCGCATTTGAGGTGAAGGGATCCCAACCAATGTTTATCTAGCTTTTAAAGATGCTACTTTTAGCCCTCCCCCAAATCTAGACACGTGTATTCCACTTTAGGAAGTTTATCGATTTGGACAGTGCTTGGGTGAGAAATTCTCGCCCTGTCAACTTTGTTTTTTCTCATCAGTTATTGCGCGTTTAGAGATGCGCTACACTCACAGTTTAGGTGCGGGGATCCCAACCAATGCTTACCTAACTTTTTAAAGATGCTACTTTTAGCGCTCCCCCAAAACTGCACACGTGTATTTAACTTGTAGAAGTCTATCGATTTAAACAGTGCTTTGGTGCGCGATTATCGCATATATCAACTTTCTTTTCTCTCGTAAGTTCCCGCGCGTTTAGAGATGCGCCACACTCGCATTTTAGGTGTAGGGATTCGAAACAATGCTTACCTAACTTTTTAAAGTTGCTACTTTTAGCCCTCCTCCAAATCTACACAGATGTATTTCACTTGTGGAAAAATATCAATTTGCACAGTGTTTGGGTTGGACATTTTAGCCCATATCAACTTTCTTTTCTCTCTTAACTTCTCACGCGTTCAGAGATGCGCGACAATCAAGTTTCGGGTGCAGGGATCCCCCAATGCTTACTTAACTTTAAAAGACGCTACTTTAACCCCCCCTCCCCCGCCCCCCAGATCTACACACGTGTATTTCACTTGTGGAAAACTATCGATTTGCACAGTGTTTGAGTTGGACATTCTCGCCCATATCAAGTTTCTTTTCCCTCGTAAGTTCTCGCGCGTTTAGAGACGCGGTACACTCGCGTTTTAGGTGCGGGAATCCCAACCAGCCTTTACCTAACTTTTTAAAGATGCTACTTTTAGCCCTTCCCCTAATCTACACACGTGTATTTCACTTGTGGAAGCCTATCGATTTAGGCATTGATTGGGTAAGACATTCTCGCCCCTATCAACTTTCTTTTCTCTCGTAACTTCTCGCGCGTTTAGCGATTCGCCACACTCAAGTTTCAGGTGCAGGTATCGCAACCAATGCTTTCCTAACTTTTTAAAGATGCTACCTTTAGCCCTCCCCCCAAATCTACACACGTGGATTTCACTTTTGGAAGTCTATCGATTTGGACAGTGCTTGGGTGAGAAATTCACGCCTCTGTCAAGTTTCTTTTCTGTAATCAGTTCTTGCGCATTTAGAGATGCGCCACACTTAAGTTTCAGGTGCAGGGATTCCAACCAGTCAAATACCTAACTTTTTAAAGATGTTATTTTTAACCCTCCCCCAAATCTACACACCAGTGTTTCACTTGTGGAAAACTATCGATTTACACAGCGTCTGGGTTAGACATTCTCGCCGATATGAACTTTCTTTTCTCAAGTAAGTTCTTAAACGTTTAGAGATGCGCCACACTCAAGTTTCAGGTGTAGGGATTTCAACAAATGCTTAGCTACGTTTTAAAAGACGCTACTGTTAGCCCTCTCCCAAATCTACACACGTGTATTTCAGTTGTGGAAGTCTCTCGATTTGGACAGTGCTTGGGTGAGAGATTCTCGCCCATATCAACTTTCTTTTCTTTCGTAAGTCTGCGAGCGTTTAGAGATACGCCACATTCGCATTTTAGGTGCAGGGATCCCAAACAATGCTTATCTAACTTTTTAAGGATGGTACTTTTAGCCCTCCCCTAAATCTACATACGTGTATTTAGGTAACCGATGCTTACCTAGCTTTTTAAAGATGCCAATTTTAGCCCTCCTCCAAATCTACACGCGTGTATTTCACTTGTGAAAGTCTATCGATTTGCACAGTGCTTGGGTGAGAGATTCTCGCCCCTATCAACTTTCTTTTCTCTCGTAAGTTGTCGCACGTTTAGAGATGCGCCACACTCGCGTATTAGGTGCAGGGATCCCAACCAATGCTTACCTAACTTTTTAAAGATGCTACTTTTAGCCCTCTCCCAAATCTCCACACGTGTATTTCACTTGTGAAAAACTATCGATTTACACATTGTTTGGGTTTAACATTCTAGCCAATACCAACTTTCTTTTCTCTCGTAAGTTCTCGTGCGTTTAGAGATGCGCCAAACTCGCGTTTTAAGTGCGGGAATCCCAACCAATGCTTACCAAACTTTTTAAAGATACTACTTTTAGCCCTCCCTTAAATCTACACACGTGCATTTCTTTTGTGGAAAACTATCGATTTGCAATTTGTTTGGGTTGGACATTCTTGCCTATATCAATTCTCTTTTCTCTTTTAAGTTCTCGCACATTTAGAGATGTGCCACACTCGCGTTTTAGGCGCTTGAATCCCAACCAATGCTCACCTAACTTTTTAAAGATGCTACTTTTGGTCCTCTCCGAAATCAACACACTCGTATTTCACTTGTAAAAGTCTATCGATTTAAACAGTGCTTTGGTGAGATTTTCTCGCCCCTATTAAATTTCTTTTCTCTCGTTAGTTCTCTCGATCGCATTTAGAGATGCGCCGCACTCGCGTTTTAGGTGCGGGAATCCCAACCAATGCTTCGTTAACTTTTTAAAGATGCTACTTTTAGCCCTCCCTTAAATCTACACACGTGTACTTTTTTTTTTTTTTTTTTGTAGAAAACTATCGATTTGCACGGTGTTTGGGTTGAACATTCTTCCCTATATCAACTTCCTTTTCTCTCGTAAGTTCTCGCGCGTTTAGACATGTGCCACACTCGCGTTTTAGCTGCGTGAATCCCAACCAATGCCTACCCAACTTTTTAAAGATGCTACGTTCAGCCCTCTCCCAAATCAACACACTCGTATTTCACTTGTAAAAGTCTATCGATTTAAACAGTGCTCAGGTGAGATTTTCTCTCCCCTGTCAATTTTCTTTTTTCTCGTTAGTTCTCTCGCACTTAGAGATGCGTCCCACTCGCATTTTAGGTGCAGGGATCCCAATCAATGCCTCGTTAACTTTTTTAAGACGCTACTTTCAGCCCTCCCCTAAATCTACACACGTGTATTTCACTTGTGGAAGTCTATCGATTTGAACAGTGCTTGGGTGAGAGATTCTCGCCCATATCAACTTTCTTTTCTCTCGTAACTTCTCGCGCGTTTAGAGATGCGCCAAACTCAACCTTTAGTTGCAGGGATTCAAACCAATGCTTAGGTAACTTTTAAAAGTTGCTACTTTTAGCCCTCCCCCAAATCTGCACACGTGTATTTCACTTTTGGAAGTCTATCGATTTGGACAGTGCTTATGCGAGATTTCTCGCCCCTATTAACTTTCTTTTCTTTCATTAGTTCTTGCGCATTTAGAGATGCGCCGCACTCGGGTTTTAGGTGCAGGGATCCCAGTTAATGCTTATCCATCTTTTTAAAGACGCTACTTTTAGCCCTCTCTGAGAGGGAAGCTATTACATGCGAAGTGGAGCCAAACCTTGAGGTAGCGGAAAAAGTCACGAAACAGGAGGACAGTCAGAAGTACAATAATTTTCAATCGCTTCTAAAAATTGTTTTTTTAGAATCGCCAATAACCTTTTGAAAAGTTTCTGTCGCATAGAATCTTAAAGGAATTAGCACTTGCAGCATTGGTCTAAACCGCACATCTCTCCTTGTTTGTTGTTAAAAATCTTTATCCAAACGTTTTACGAGGTCACTGACGTACCGAGTCCTTTCTAAGGCGAAATCGCAATCGAAAGTCTTCGTGGTCGTATTCCTCTAATGGGTTAAATCTGTCCCTAGTATGCCAAATTGTTCGAACATGTATATTACGTCGATGGGCGTAGTTTCTTAACTGTCTGTAGCGCAGAAATCCCTTTATTTCAAAATGGCTGACCATAAAAATATCGTTAAATAGCATTTAAACCTACCTTTGATCAGGTCTTACTTTTTTTCCTTAGTTGGTGTTTAGACACTGTCTAAACACTGTTATGGGAGAACAACGTTTAAATAATCGGTACTCATGATTTAAAAATGGCTTAGCGGATGACTTTCATAAACGTTGTCTAAACTGCGTTTAAAAAATCGGCCCCAAGTGTTTATTTCGAACAAAAGATCGCAAGAACCGCCAAGTATAGTGGACTAAGCATAACTGTCCGCAAAAACAAATAAATTAATAATTTTAGCCTCCCAGAATGTACAAAAGGATAACGTTGCTTACATGTACTGCTTGTTTATCTCATCTTTTATGTCATCGGTAATTTTAAACAGAAAATGGGATTTCCTTGGTAACCGAAGATAAATGTTTCCTTTCTGATCAAGTTTATGTTGATTACGTGTAACAGATAATCAGTAGTTTTTCGGCACAGGTTGTTTGTAGCTAATGAATACCGCAGGCTCTCCATCCGGTGGAAAAATATCTGTACCCGCTGTTTGTAAAGTCTACTGGGGGCGGGAGTTCTGTTCAGTTTTCAAATAAAGCTGTAAACTAAAACTGCACCTAAAGTATTTAATTTTAAACAAAAGATGACAAGAACTGCAAGAATAGCTGACTTGGCATAACTGTCCAGCAAAAACAAATAAATTAATGGAAGTCTACCAGAATGTACACAAGGAAAATGTTACTTGCACGTATTGTTTGTTAATGTCATCTTTTATGTGATCGGTAATGTTCAAGAGGAAATGTTATTTCCTTGGTAACCAAAAACAAATGTTTCCTTTTTGATCAAGTTCAAGTTTGATTACACATAACAGCTGATAATCAGCAGTTTTTCGTCAAAATTTGTTTACATAAGTAGTTACTGAAAACCGAAAGCTCACCCTCCAATGAATTATCTTTGGGCATACGCTGTTTTAAAACCATTTTTGAAACAATTTGTCTTCCAGGTGTCATCCGTACGTTATTAACTAATTTAACTTTTGATACCTGTCAGGTTCTCGTCTAATTAGGACACGTTAAAATACAGACAGAAAATACGGGCTCTCATTCTTTTCAGAAACGTTTTCATGAAAAGAAGATCTTTCCTGTTGCCGGAGAATTTCATCTAAGTGCAGCAGAGTGAGCAAGACGAGCAGTAAGTTTGCATCTCCTATTTGAAATTAAACTTCCTTCCGTGATTTAGTTCCTCTTGATAAAGTAAGCTGGCACTATGCACCTTTATATGTATTAGGATATTTTGTTCTCTAAAAGATATTCGTTATCCACAATTAAAACCAGGAGCCACAATCGGGGACGGAGACCGTAAGCGCGCGCCATTTCTAGTATTGGGGCTGTCCCATGATATGGGAGAATTTTTCTATTTTAGAACAAATTGCGCCATTATGTGCGGCACACGCGCGTACATTCTGCGGGGATTGTTGCGGATGTAGCGCGGGGAAATTGCTTCCGAAATTCCCGAGATGTTTGATGCGTTTGGCCCACAACTCAATGCGTTCATATATGTTGGAATTTTACTCAGTATTTTCGTCGTAAGCTGCTCTAGTTTGAGTGAAGTAAGACAGTGTCGAATCGAGTTATGTCCCGCTTTATATCACTGACCAAGTTGTGTTCCGCCGCTTCTTTTACAAGAGCCCCACATTACTCCACTCTAAGTTTCACATATGTTGAAGATTAACAACTTTTCTATAACAAGGCAAAAAACTAGTTGGATATATTTGGATATAGCAGCGTTTTAGAACCTCAAAGTTTCTCTCTTCTTGCCACGCGCTTGCGAGGATTTCGCCATAGTCTATCTCCACCGAAAAGTGAAAAAAAAAATAATAATAATAATTGCAAGTTTGAGTTTCGCTTGAATTGTAAGCAACGCTTAATGTTTTATCAATTAAGGCCCAATAAGTGACAAGAAAGTTTATGTCTGTAGATGCTGCTCTGTTGTCGATAAAAGAGAGCACCAGCCGATGCGTCTTTTGTACAGTCAATAAAACATGACAAATTGAACTTCCGCACTTTCGTGTGAAAACGTACATCGACCTCATATAATATCTCTAGTTTTTAAATATGTTTAAGGTTGATAAATGTTTGAGAACTTATTAAAAGTTTAGCTGAAAATATGTGAATACAGCAGAAACAATCAGGAAAATTACGACGACGCTTTCTTTAATCAGCTGGAATAACGATTTCGATTTTGTTGGTTGAGTTACGAAAACTTCTTGTCTATTTTATTTTCGCAGTGTAAAATTTCTCTATGTTAAAGAAACACGCATGATGTTAGCAGCCTGTTGGCGTTGGTGAAAATTGCTGCAGCATCTCAGTGCAAAACTCAACGAAAGAAATCTTTGTGAAGATTTGTTGACAATTGAAAACACCGATTCTGACTTACACAATAGTTTATCATTGTGGGTCTTTTGTATAGAAAACTGGCAATGAAACTTCCAACTCTGTTCATGAATTCTGTCTAGTAATTTTCTTCAACTTCAAGAGTTTCCTTTTTCCCTTTCATCGATGTAGATCTGTTCATAGAACGGGTAAGAAGTGTTACATTTCATGAATTGGCCCGTTAAAGTCGGCAAAACATAAAATAGAGAACACTAGAGAAGTTAGTTTTCTTTTGGTAGTGTACTATAAAACTACATACTATAAAACTTCCACCACATTTTACACGTTCAGTCACAATAGTTTCTTAAAATGTAGAGTTTGACCGTTTTTTTTTTTCCCCCTTTCATTATGACTGATCTTACCTTAAGAAATGTAAAAAGTCTTAAGCCTTTCAGCGCAGCTCTAGCTGCCCTTAGCGTCAGGCGGAGCCCCATACATAATAATAGAAACGCAAGACTTCTGGCCTCGAGCGCAGTATTTTACAATACGGACCGACCAAGGCCGGCGAATAACATATTTTATATCATAAATTCATCTAGCATCATATACTATCCCTAAAGACCTGGATGTCTAAAACATGAAACAGAAAATGTAGTTTTAAGGAAACACCATGGACCGTAAGTATGAAAAAAATTACGCAAAAAGGAACTAATAATTGTAGAAACTGAACCGTACGCGGCTAGAAATATTTTGGCTAAATACAAACGAAGACGAAACAAAAAGTAGAAAAATGTAACTCTCGTGGGTGCAGCGGGATTCCACGGTATATATAACTACCTGTTCAGAGCGATTCCACATAGAAGCTCATCAGCTTATGAAGAACCGAGAAGAAATGAAATAATACGCTAAGAATAAAAAGGAAAAACAACATAGTTGCCAGTGTTACCTAGCTATAGTAGCCACCTAAAAGGAAAGCAAAAACTTCAATTTTGTCTTTCTTCCTTTCCTTTAATTGCCAGCGTCTTTAATTTCTCATCCTTATCTTAATTACCTCCCTCCCTCCTCCTCATAACAGCCAACAGCTGTATTTCTCAGTGCGCGCAATTTACTTTCGGCGTACTGTGTATATTTTAATTATATTCGTCATGTGTATACACGAATTTATTATAAAGTGGTAGCTTTCATTGCGGATATCGTAATGTTCAGTATGAATATTTTAAAAAAATCAAGCAACATAGCTTTAGTTTGCTTTGTAGATTTCTTTTTCAATATTGCTAAACAGGTCTAAACAATCGGAAACAAAATTACGATCTAATCTGAAGGCATCGTCACTTAAATATCTTGTACATTTCTTCGCTACCACAGACAAACCTACTTCGCCAACCGTAACCTACTGCAGCGTTTTCAAACGCGAACGCGTTGAGAGCTGTTTTGGTGTACATTATTTTAGAATATAGGTCGACGTAATTCTGAGCTTGGGAATAAAGTAATGGCTGCTGGTATCCAAACGTTTTGCTGCTTATATGTCAAAGCTTGCGTGTATCTGAAAATAAATCAGCAGTTTTAGTTCCTAGTCTCAAGGTAAGAAAAAAAAGGAAAACAACTGGCCAGGGCTGTTTCGATTCAGGGCTGCTTCGAGGATAGGCCAGCCGTTTTTAAACTTGAATTTTTACAAACCAACCTTTTTTTAGAGCATGCAGACTATCTCGTGCATGTCTTATGACAATGAAACAAGGATACATCATCCGCAGAAAATTATACTCGTCAAAGCTATAGTTAAATTTGTACTGCAAATTGCGCAATTTATCTCGAACATATCCCATCATTGCGAAAGCATCCAATGCACTGCAATTACGTTTTATCACTGCTAACGGCTATAATCCTCTTTTGACAAGCAGTCGACAGACAAGCACTTACATGCATAAAATTCATAAACATAACAACGAATTTCACACCCAGAAAAAACAACCTTCGCACTTTGGTTTATGAAATGTTAACGTTGAGAACAGTTACATTTTTTTGGCTTTAATCTCGCTTCCATTTGATCTCAGTTGTCGACTTCTTAACAAGAACATATAATTCAAGCTGTATCCATGCTAAGGTTCAAATTCTTCTTCTTCTTTGTCGAGTCTTGCGGTTTAAAATACTCAAGCATACAACCGATTTACCAACTCTTCAAGCGGTTGATTATGCTACTCCTGTGATGTGAAGACGACAAGTACTATAACAATAAGCTCACTGCTTGACGCACGAAAGCAGATAGTTGCTGTTGAAGAATTAAGCATCTTCTGCCTTACATTGGGAAGCATAGCAAGACAACTAAAAGCACCTGCCTTAGCCCTCTCCGACGGATTATGCGTCCCTAGTATAGAAAACTGCCTATCAAACTTCCAGCTCCTTTCACGTATTCAGTCTCATTAGTTTCTTAAGCTGCATAGTTTTCAATTTTTTTTTCTCTCTCCCTTTCTCCGTAATTGATCTATTCTTGAAGCATGTAGGAAATTTGGACTGGTTTTAATCATTTATTTGTGAATGCAGTCATGATTTGCGGATCATGGTCTAGTATACCTTCGGAGGATAATCATGAATTGGCGTACAATTCTAGAAACTATTGTTGAACATTAACTCACCGTAACAAGCTATTCATTGCCAAACGAGCACGATGCGAGGGTTGATAGTTGAATTCTTAAGCTTAAGTTTTCAGCTATTCAAAGCACTTTGTTTTTCTTAACTAATTTGGTTTTATTCGTCTGTTTCTTTAGTCATTCAGTACTTCTTAGATCTTTACGAAATTTCTATAGCTTCTCTACCAAATCAACGATGGAAAAGTCGCGATTCAAGGACATGATTCCCCGAAAATATAAAACTAAAAAACTTGATTGCGTGCAAAGAACGCCAAGAACCGCTAAGTATTGTTGACTAGGCATAACTGTCCGCAAAAACAAATAAATTATAAAAGGAAGTCTTCCAGAATGTACACAAGGATAATGTTGCCTGTACATACTGTTTGTTTATCTCATCTTTCATGTCATCAGTAATTTTGAACAGAAAATGTGATCACCTTGGTAACCAAAGATAAATGTTTCCTTTCTGATCAAGTTTATGTTTGATTACGTGTACCAGATAATCAGTAGCTTTTCAGCACAGTTTGTTTATAGCTAATGAACACCGGAAGCTCTCCATCCAGTGGAAAAAAATCTCTAGTTGTGCGCTGTTTGTAAAGTGTACTGGGGGCGGGAGTTCTGTTCGGTTTTTAAATAAAGCTGTAAACTAAAACTGCACCTAAAGTATTTAATTTTAAACAAAAGATGAGGAGAACTACAAGTATGGCGGACTTGGCATAACTGTCCAGCAAAAACAAATAAATTAATGGAAGTCTACCAGAATGTACACACGGATAACGTTACTTACGCGTACTGTTTGTTTATCTCGTCTTTTATGTGATCGGTAATGTTCAAGAGGAAATGTTATTTCCTTGGTAACCAAAGAAATATGTTTCCTTTTTGATCAAGTCCAAGTTTGATTACACATAACAGTTGATAATCAGCAGTTTTTCATCAAAATTTGTTTACATAAGTAGTTACTGAAAATCGAAAGCTCACCCCCCAATGAAAAATTATCTCTGGGCATATGCTGTTTTAAAACCATTTTTGAAACAATTTGTCTTCCAGGTATCATCCGCACGTTATTAACTAATTTAACTTTTGATACCTGTCAGGTTCCCGTCTAATTAGGACACGTTAAAACACAGACAGAAAATATGGGCTCTCGTTCTTTTCAGAAACGTTTTCATGAAAAGAAGATCATTCCTATTGCATGAGAATTTCATCTAAGTGCAGCAGAGTGAGCAAGAAAAGCAGTAAGTTTGCATCTCCTATTTGAAATTAAACTTCCTTCCGTGATTTAGTTCCTCTTGATAAAGTAAGCTGGTACTGTGCACCTTTATATATATTAGGATATTTTGTTCTCTAAAACGTATTCGTTATCCTCGATCAATTAACACCAGGAGCCATAATCGGGGACGGAGACCGTAAGAGCGCACCATTTCTAGTATTGGGGCTCTCCCTATGATATGGGACAATTTTTGTATTTTAGAACAAATTGCGCCACCATGTGCGGCACACGCGCGTACATTCTACGAGGATTTTTGCGGATGTAGCGCGGGGAAATTGCTTCAGAAATTCCCGAAATGTTTGATGGGTTTGGCCCACAACTCAATACGTTCATGTCTGTTGGAATTTTACTTTAATATTTTCGTCGTAAGCTGCTCTAGTTTGAGTGAAGTAAGACAGTGTCGAATTGAGTTATGTCCCGCTTTATATCCCTGATCAAGTTGTGTTCCGCTGCTTTTTTCACAAGAGCTCCACATTACTCCACTCTAAGTTTCACATATGTTGAAGATTAACAGCTTTTCTAGAACACAGCAAAAAACTAGTTGGATATATTTGGATATAGCAGCGTTTCAGGACCTCAAAGTTTCTCTCCTCTTGCCACACGCTTGCGAGGATTTCGCCAGAGTCTATCTCGACCGAAAAGTAAAAAAAAAATAATAATAATTGCAAGTTTGAGTTTGGCTTGAATTGTAAGCAACGCTTAATGTTTTATCAATTAAGGCCCAATAAGTGACAAGAAAATTTATGTCTGTAGATGCTGCTCTGTTGTCGATGAAAGAGAGCGCCCGCCGATGCGTGTTTTGTACAGTCAATAAAACATGACAAATTGGACTTCCGCACTTTTGTGTGAAAACGTACATCGACCTCATATAATATCTCTAGTTTTTAAATATGTTTAAGGTTGATAAATGTTTGAGAACATATTAAAAGTTTAGCTGAAAATATGTGAATACAGCAGAAACAATCAGCAAAGTTACGATGACGCTCTCTTTAATCAACTTGAAAAACGATTTCGATTTTGTTGGTTGAGTTACGAAAACTTTTTGTCTATTTTATTTTCGCAGTGTAAAATTTCACTATGTTAAAGAAACACACATGATGTTAGCAGCCTGTTGGCGTTGGTGAAAATTGCTGCAGCATCTCAGCGCAAACTTCAACGAAAGAAATCTTTGTGAAGATATGTTGACAATTGAAAACACCGATTCTGACTTACAAATAGTTTATCACTGTGGGTCTTTAGTATAGGAAACTGGAAATGAAGCTTCCAACTCTGTTCATGAATTCTGCCTAGTAATTTTCTTCAAATGCAAGAGTTTCCTTTTTCTCTTTCATCAATGTAGATCTGTTCATAAAGCGGGTAAGAAGTGTTACATTTCATGAATTGGCCCGTTAAAGTCGGCAAAACATAAAATAGAGAACACTCGAGAAGTTAGATTTCTTTTGGTAGTATACTATAAAACTACATACTATAAAAATTCCTCCACTTTTTACATGTTCAGTCACAATAGTTTCTTCAAATGTAGAGTTTGGCCGTTTTTTTTTTTTTTTTTTTTTTTTTCCTTCATTATAACTGATCTTGCCTTAAGAAATGTAAGAAGTTTTAATCGTTTCTGCGCAGCTCTAGCTGCCTTTAGCGTCAGGCGGAGCCCAATGCGTAATCATAGAAACGCAAGACTTCTGACCTCGGGCGCAGTATTTTACAATACGGACCGACCAAGGCCGGCGAATAACATATTTTATATCATAAATTCATGTAGCAGCATGATGTACTATCCCTAAAGTCTTGGATTTCTAAAACATGAAACAGAAAATGTAGTTTTCAGTTAAGGAAACACCATAAACCGTAAGTATGAAAAAATTGCGCAAAAATGAACTAATAATTGTAGAAACTGAACCGTACGCGGCTAGAAATATTTTGGCTAAATACAAACGAAGACGAAACAAAAAGATAGAAAAATGTAACTCTCGCGGGTGCAGCGGGATTCCACGGTATATATAACTACCTCTTCAGAGCGATTCCACATGGAAGCTCATCAGCTTGTGAAGAATGTTTAAAAAATCAAGCAATATAGCTTTAGTTTGCTCTGTAGATTTCTTTATCAATATTACTAAACAGGTCTAAACAATGGGAAAAAAATTACGATCTGATCTGAAGGCATCGTCACCTAAATATCTAGTACATTTCTTCGCTACCACAGACAGACCTACTTCGCCAACCGTAACCTACTGCAGCGTTTTCAAACGCGTAACGCGTTTAGAGCTGTTTTGGTGTACATTATTTTAGAATATAGGTCGACGTAATTCTGAGCTTGGGAACAAAGTAATGGCTGCTGGTATCCCGTCAAACGTTTTGCTGCTTATATGTCGAAGCTTGCGTGTATCTGAAAATAAATCAGCAGTTTTTAGTTCCTAGTCTTAAGGTAAGAAAAAAGGAAAACAGCTTGTCAGGGCTGTTTCGATCCAGAGCTGCTTCGAGGATAGACCAGCCGCCTTTAAACTTGAATTTTTAAAAACCAACCTTTATTTAGAGCATACAGACTATCTCGTGCATTTCTTATGACAATGAAACAAGGATACATCATCTGCAGAAGATTATCCTCGTCAAAGCTATATTAAATTTGTACTGCAAATTGCGCAATTTATCTCGAACATATTTCATCATTGCGACTAATTGAAAGCATCCAAATAAATCAGCATTTTTAGTTCCTAGTCTCAAGGTAAGAAATGAAAGGAAAACAACTGGCCAGGACTGTTTCGATTCAGGGCTGCTTCGAGGATACTCCGGTCGTTTTTAAACTTGAATTTTTACAAACCAACCTTTTTTTAGAGTATGCAGACTATCTCGTGTATGTCTGATGACAATGAAACAAGGATACATCATCCGCAGAAAATCATCCTCGTCAAAGCTATATTAAACTTGTACTGCAAACTGGGCAATTTATCTCGAACATATCCCATCATTGCGACAGCATCCAATGCACTGCAATTACGTTTTATCACTGCTAACGGCTATAATCCTCTTTTGACAAGCAGTCGATTGACAAGCACTTACATGTATAAAACTCATAAGCATGACAACGAATTTCACACCCAGAAAAAGCAACCTTCGCACTTTGGTTTATGAAATGTTAACGTTGAGAACAGTCAAATTATATGGCTTTAATTTTGCTTTCATTTGATCTCAGTTAAAGTGCTAAGGTTCAAATTATTCTTTTTTTTTGTCGAGTCTTGTAGTTTAAAATACTCAAGCATACAACCGATTTACCAACTCTTCAAGCGGTTGATTATGCCACTCCTGTGATGTGAAGACGACAAGTACTATCACAATAAGCTCACTACTTGACGCACGAAAGCAGATAGTTGCTGTTGAAGAATTAAGCATCTTCTGCCTTACATTGGGAAACATAGCAAGACAACTAAAAGCACTTGCCTTAGCCCTCTCCAACGGATTATGCGTCCCTAGTATAGGAAACTGCCTATCAAACTTTCAGCTCTTTTCACGTATTCAGTCTCATTAGTTTCTTAAGTTGCAGAGTTTAATTTTTTTCTCTCCCTTTCTTCATGATTGATCTATTCTTGAAGCATGTAGGAAATTTGGACTGGTTTTAATCATTTATTTGTGAATGCAGTCATGATCTGCGATCATGGTTCAGTATACCTTCAGGGGATAATCATGAATTGTCGCGCAATTCCAGAAACTATTGTTGAACATTAACTCACCTTAACAAGCTATTCATTGTCAAAGAAGCACCATGCGAGGGTTGATAGTTGGATTATTAAGCTTAAGTTTTCAGGTATTCAAGCATTTTTTTTTTTTTCTTAGCTAGTTTGGTTTAATTCGTCTGTTTCTTTTGTCATTCAGAACTTCGTAGATCTTTACGAAATTTCTGTAGTTTCTCTAACAAATAAACGGTGGAAAAGTCGTAATTCAAGCACATGATTCGCCGAAAATATACAACTAGAAAAATTTGATTGCGTGCAAACGTTTCGCATGACAAAGCACGACACGGGCGGCATGATGACGTGGTTCGCGCATGCGCGATAGGAAATCAATTGATTGTGAGTAGAGATTTCCTCTCGGCGTAGTGTGGACTGAAAACATTTGATGCGTTTTCATAGTGAAAACTCTCTTTTGAAATTCCTAGGGCGTAGTATGTATGGGCGTTAAAAAACGACAGCGCGAACGTCCACGGGTACGCAGGAATGTCAGGGAAA
The DNA here is from genome assembly GCF_964199315.1 of Orbicella franksi. Lineage (NCBI taxonomy): Eukaryota > Metazoa > Cnidaria > Anthozoa > Scleractinia > Merulinidae > Orbicella > Orbicella franksi. The sequence goes on along the minus strand of NC_138155.1, from coordinate 9,927,582 downwards.
AGCTGAAAAGTCAACTGCGCATGGCTGTTGAAAAACATTTTGACGTTGTAAATTGGTGCCCGAAGTGAGTGGAGTCCACTTCGCGTTGTGTCAAAGCGACTGGACTCCTAGCTTTGTCAACGCTAAATAAACCGTCATTTTAAGTTCTAACAACTTAAATTATCTGTTCTCTCTTGTTATGTGAGACATTTCATGATTTTAATGATATGTTCTTTGCGAACACGTGACGGTACCGTGAAGGATGTTTTTGAAAACTTATGTGAATAAAGATACCTTATGCCGATTTTCAATCTAATTTTTTTTCCTACCAAGAAGCGAGCAAATTCCTTCCCTGCCTGACAGAGTTTCCCTTCTCTTTCTGCTCGGTGAGAGACGAGAAGAAACCTCCGCTCACAATCGTTCGACCGTCTGATCACCAGGGGAAACCTATGCTCACAATCGCTCGACGGTTTGATCACAAGGGGAAAGCTATGCTCACAATCGCTTGACTGTCTGATCACCAGGGGAAACCTATGCTCACAATCACTCGACCGTCTGATCACCAGGGGAAACCTATGCTCACAATCACTCGACCGTCTGATCACCAGGGGAAACCTATGCTCACAATCGCTCGACCGTCTGATCACCAGGGGAAACCTATGCTCACAATCGCTCGACCGTCTGATCACCAGGGGAAACCTATACTCACAATCGCTCGACCGTCTGATCACCAGGGGAAACCTATGCTCAAAATCGCTCGACCGTCTGATCGCCAGGGACGAAAAAATTACTGTGCGGAAAGTCAAGAAGCCGTGAACATTTTAATTTGAAATCAGAAAAAAAGGAATCAAACTAACGCTCTCGATCAGTCACGAAACTACGCTTCGATTGCTTTGCTTTCGATAAAACTTTGTTACCTGGTAGTTTTCACATTACAAAACCTTGTAGCCGATGAAACAAGGATACATCATCCGCAGAAAACTATCCTCTTCATAACCACATTAAATCTTTTCCGCGCTTATTTGTTTATTCCAAACTCATCGAAATATCCCTGTTCATTGAAAGCGCTGAACGCACAGTAATAATCTTTTATCACTGCTGACAGCTATCAACCGCATTGAGAAGAAGTCAAAAAAACTTCAGAAACAAAAACACGTCTTAAAATCAGAAACAGAAAACGCCCGCAATTTGGCTTATGAAATGTTAAGCGTGGGAACAGTTGAATTTTGCAGTTTTTAAGCATGCACAACTACTCCCATGTACTGGGCAAAAGATCAAGCTATCGTCTAATCATTCTTCGGGTATCGAGGCTTGGCTATCTCCTTTTGAACGTAATTTTTCACAAATAAACTTGAATTGTCACAAATAAACCTTCTCTTGGTAGAGCAGACCATTTCTTGTCTTATCAGTTAACAGTAAAAAAAACCAACTATCGTACACTAAAAGATATAGCCTTCATTACAATGTTCAATCTCAACTGCACTTATTTATTAATCTCAAACGTATTCAATTTCATTGGCTTTTATCTTTCATTTGATTTCAATTGTCGTCTTCATGGCAAATTGTGCGACCAAGTAAAATGAGCCTTGTCTATGTCTTAGATAATTCAGTCTGTATCCATGGTAAGGTTCAAAATCTTATTCTTCTTTGTCGAGTTGTTTAGCTAGTCTGTAAAGCCCTTCGGGGATTACTCAACCACACAAGCAAGTCACCAACTCCTCAGGCAGTTAATTATGCGTCTCCAGAGGTGTGATGACGACACGTACTATCAAACTAAGCTTTCAGTTCGACGCACGAAACTAGATAGTTCCTCTTGATGAATTAACCATCTTCTGCCTTACATTGAGATGCATAACAGGACACAGTAGAAGTACTTGCCAAAGTCCGCCTCGACAGACCATGGGTCTCTAGTGCAGAAATATTGTCTATGAAACTTCGAACTCTTTTCACATGTTCAGTCACATTAGTTTCTTCAACTGTAAGAGTTTTTGTTCTTTTTCTCTCTATATCTGATCTTTTCATAAAAAATAGAAAATTTTTTGATCAGTTTATTCGTTTAGTTTTGATTCAGAGCGAAGATACTTTCTGAATTTGTAGAATACCTTCGGGGAAGATCATCATTTGGCGCTTTAGAAGCTACGAAACATAAAGGATAGAACACTCCAGAAGGCGGCTTTCTTTTGCAAGTCAGTACCACCCTCTCAGCGATTTTTGAACCGAAACGGGGTTTCCTTTGAAAATCGCTGAACCAAACCAGCCAACCACAATTACTTGTGTTTATCATAACACTAAGCCTCTCCCAATAGTTGTAGACCACATAATTACCGCAATCTTGAGTGCTTTAGTGGATATGTTATATATACTTCTAGAAATATAAACTCGCAAACAGTCTGCTCCCAAACTCTGAGAGTCCGACATTGCCCGATTACCAAAGGTGAGTTCCATTTTGATTTTTGTTTTTGGCTATAATTGAGAGTCAGTCATAAAACACCCACAATCAAAAACAAGTTTTAGAACCAGAAGTAAAAAACGTCCGCACTTAATTTGGCTTGTGAAATGTCAAGCACGGGAACAGTTGATTTTTTTATTTTTTTTTATTTTGGCTCTTCTCTTTTACTTGATTTCAGTTGTCGACTTCTAAACGAAAACATATGTTTCAGTCTGTATCCATGCTAAGGTTCAAATTCTTATTCTTCTTTGTTTAATTATTTTGCTAGTCTGTAAATTCCCTTCAGATCTACCGTTCACACTAACCCGTCACGAAAACAGAGCTTTAAGAAACGCTCCTCAAACCGGAGGAATTTGAAAACGCCAGCTTTTCGCTTTCGTGTGGACGGAAAACATTTTGAAAAGGAACACTTTTGAACACGATGTCGTCACGATAACCATGTGATTTCCCTGACTGAGTTTTACTCAGACACAAACCCAAAATAACCGGTGATTGTTGCGTCCCTTTTTTTTTTGTTTTTAATTTCTTCGGTGTATTGTCGACGGTAAACATTTGACGGGTTTTCATAGTGAAACCTCTATTTTGAAATTCCTACGGCGTGGTATGGACGAAATGTCAGGAAAAAAATGAAAAGTCAACTGCGCGTGGCTGTTAGAAAACATGTTGATGTTGTAAATTCAAAGTGAGTAGAACCCACTTCGCGTTGTCTGAATGCGAGTATTCACTTTCGTTTTCTTGCTTTGTCAACGCTAAATAATTCCGTAATTTTAAGTTCGAACAACTTAAATTGTCACTTCTCTCTTGCAATGTGAGACATTTCATTTTAATGATGTTTTTTTGTTTTGTTTTGTTTTGTTTTGTTTTGTTTTAATTTTTTTTTTGTTTCGAACACGTGAATACCGTGAAGGATGTTTTTGAAAACTTATGTAAACAAATTCAAAGACACCTTACACTGATGTCGATCCAACACTTTTTCCTACCAAGAAGCGCGCAAATGTCTTCCCTGCGGGACAGAGTTTCCCTTTTCTTCCTGCTCGATCGCTGAGAGACGAGAGGAAACCTCTGCTCGCAATCGCTCGACCGTTTGATCACTACGGACGAAAAAATTATTGTGAAAGTCAAAAAGCCGTGAACACTTAAATTTGATTTTGACATGTCAATTGTGTGGCCACCACTCAGATGCGAGATAAATCGCAAAAGAGGAAACAAATTAACGCTCTCGATCAGTCATGAAACTACGCTTCGATCGCTTTGCCTTCCAAAAAACATTGTAACCCTGTAGTTTTCGCATTACAAAACCTTGTAACAAATGAAACAAGAATACATAATCCGCTGAAATTTATATTCGTCGTAACCATATAAAATATATACTGCAATTATTCGTTGTAAAATAATAGTTATAAAATCGTCTCTGTTCATTGAAAGGGATGAACGCACTGTAATCTTAGTCTTTAATCACTGCAGACGGCTAAATCAACCGCATTGAGAAGCAGTCATAAAACCCCCAAAAACAAAGACAGGTTTTAAAATCATAAAACAGAAAACGTCCGCACTTTGGCTTACGAAATGTTAAGCGTAGTAACAGTTAATTTTTTTGGCATTTCTCTTTTACTTGATTTCAGTTGTGGACTTCTAAACGATAACATATGTTTTAGTCTGCTAAGGTTGAAATTCTTACGGAGTTCTACTCAGATAAAAATCCAAAATATCCGGAAATTGTTTCGTTTTTAAATTTTCTCCGGCGTAGTGTGGATGAAAAACATTTAATGCGTTTTCAGAGTGAAACCTCCATCGTGAAATTATTACGGGGTAGTATGGACGGGGCGTTAAACAACGACAGCGCGAACGTCCGTGAGTACGCAGGAATGTCAGGGAAAAGCTCTAAAGTAAACTGCGCATGACTGTTGAAAAACAAGTTGACGTTGTAAGTTCGTACCCAACGTGAGTGGAGCGCACTTAGTGTTGTCTGAATGCGAGCACACTTTTTTTTATGCATAAGAACCTTTTTTTTATATAAGAACGTCGAGGCTGAGATCTACCAAAATTTTAAGAACGTATTAAGAACATTCCTCGCGCTGGGCGCTGATTAAGAACGTTTTTATATTGATAATCTGTATATTAGATGACAGGCATCAAATAAAGGTGCAAAAATGTAAATTGTCCCAAATACTTATGGGCATGTTTTGTATAACTTTAACGATGGTTTTCTTATACCATGACATACATCTCGGTTTGTAATAAACAGCAGTTCTTATTTATAACTGTTTCAAAATAAATTCCACACCATCAAAGTCATCAGACGATACAAATTCTGAAGTATTATCAAGGTTTTGTGACCTTATATTGTCTCAGCTTTGAGTTGTACTACTCAATGATACTAGTAATTGGTTCATTGAAATACTTTAGACCATGTAATTTTAAGAACATCTTAAGAACATTTTCAGCCTCAAATAGCACCAAAAAAAAAAAAAAAAAATGAAAAAACGTTCAGCCTCAACTCCAAAATTAGACGCTCTTATATAAAAAAAGAGCGTATTCGCTTTCGTTTTCTTGCTTTGTCAATGCTAATCAAACCCGTTATTTTAACAACTTAAATTGTCTGTTCTCTCTTGCTATGTGAGACATTTCATTTTAATGGTGTGCTTTTTGGTTCTTTGTTTTATAATTTTTTTTTTTTCGAACACTTGAGTACAGTGAAGGACGCTTTTTAAAACTAATGTAGATAAAGACACCTTTTACTGATTTTATCTATTTTTTTCCGTACCAAAAACCGCGCAAATGTCTTCCCTGCGTGACAGAGTTTCTCTTCTCTTTCTGCTCGGTGAGAAACGAGAGGGAACCTCTGCTCGCAATCGGCCGACTGTTTCATGACTAGGGACATTACTGTAAAAGTCAAAAAGCCGTGAACACTAGCTTAAATTTGATTTTGACATGTCAATTGTGTAGCCACCAATCAGATGCGAGATGGAACTGTAAAAAACGAAACAAATTAACGCTCTAGGTCAGTCCCTGCTTTCCAAAAAACATTGTTACCCTGTAGTTTTCACATTGCAAAACCTTGTAGCCACTTTGTAATCTCAGACATATTTTCTTCTACAATGGAACTCTTCGTAGATAAACCTGGCCTGGAAACCGCCACATCAAACCGGCAAGCTACAGCTTTTTTAGTGTTACTCTGTTGATTGGAATAGTGAACACAAAGCATGTCTTCTGTCGCGAGTTCGAGACAACTTTTTCTTTTTCATTACATACACGGCTAAATTCATCGGCTAAAGATGAGCAAAATTACCATACATGACTGCGTTATGAAAGGATATATACCGGTCTTGTCTTCAATTTTGCGAAGTTAGTGAAGTGATAGAAAACGTGCATAAAGTAGACTGTGCGGTATGCGTACACAATACGGTAAGAGAGTCGCTACATGGCCCAGTGAAAAAAGCTCGAACACAGTAGGCTGGAGTCCAGGGCGCAAACCATACAGCGGAAAAGCTAGAGCCTGTTTGGAAGTGAATATCTACATTCAGAATACTAATAATGTGATATTATTATTGAATTTCCATTTACTTTTCCTTTTTTGACAGCTGACAACCAAGCACGCGTCATGATTGCCTTGAGTTGTTTTCTTCTTTTGTTTGTGTGCCTTGCGCATTCCAGAAGTTATTATTATGGTCAATCTAACGGTGGAAACCAGGGTAAGCCATTGGAGAAACTATATTTTTATAGAACATTGAGCGCCTTTGATTTTAAAATGTCAATGGAATTGAGAAATTCGAAACAAACAAACAAACAAAAAACGTCATATTTTGCAACTGGACAAGGTAAAAAGGAACTAAGACACAGTGAACGAATATGTGAAAGTGAGTGAAATTTCTTGCACTGAGTCGTCATACTTGAAGCAGCACGTACTCATCTTAGCACTTCTGCCGAGAGTTTTAGAAATAATTTATAAATCAGCTTTTACAAGTGTCCCCTTAGTCGGATCGAAGTAAAAATTACACCAGTTATAAGCAGTAGATTGAAGGTTCGTATTTTTAGGACAATCAATGTTTTCAAAAAGCCCGTTCAGTGATAAACGAAAAATTCGAAATCGGTAAAACGTTACCCAGATTTGGCATGAAAAAGCCGAAACATCAAGATCTTTAAGAATCAAATTAAACATATTTTTTGCTTTGTTTAATTTCAGGAGCCCGTTTTTGCTACGGTAAAGCTAATGGAAACTACCGAGATCCAGATAATTGTTACGGGTTCATCACCTGCTCAAACTCGATAACGTACAAACAGAACTGTCCCAGCGGCTTAAAATACAACGAGAGAACAGGCCGCTGTGATTGGCCACAGAATGTGCAATGCGGCCAAGGTGGGTTTGCTAAACCTCTTTTTTTAAAGAGATATTTTATAACATCAAGCTCCAGCTGATCCTGAGAGCTGATTAGCACTATCCACTGACAAATCGATATCCAGTAGATAAGTGTTGGCAAAACAAACCTCATTATCCTGTAGATAGTGTGCCGTTGAGGGGACTCGCAAATGAAACGGTCGGGGATGCTCATGGTCTCACTTACGGGTATAAATCAAGTATTCTGGTCTCACTTCAAGTTTTCATGACGAAACGCCATATTTTGAGCTGTTAGAGTATCTTTAAGGGTGCACTCGAAGAAAAAGTAATAAAAAAAGTTCTTGTTTCCATTTCTAGGCTCGATTTCCGCCGGTCTTTCGAGGTCGGTCTACTAGCGCGGATTTCTTTTCCTGAACAGCGGGCCGGTAATTGAACTTTTCTGTTTTAAGCGGTGTCTTTTAGGGATCAAATAAAGCACAAGCCACACCCGAATAGGTCTCCTTTAGGGATTTAACTTAATTTTTTTTTCGATGAGCATCCCCGACCTTTTCATACGGGAGTCCCCCCAGAATAGTGTGATATCGGGTGGACGATAGCGTTGTCTACCCTTTGGAAAGCTTGAGCTACGGTTTAAACAGGGCTTAGGCAGTTCTTAAACATTTTTTTTTTCAGGAGCCGGTTTTTGCGACGGTAAAGCTAATGGAAACTACCGAGATCCAGATAATTGTTACGGGTTCATCACCTGCTCAAACTCGATAACGTACAAACAGAACTGTCCCAGCGGCTTAAAATACAACGAGAGAACAGGCCGCTGTGATTGGCCACAGAATGTGCAATGCGGCCAAGGTAGGGTTTGCTAAACCTCTTTCTTCTAAGAGATATTTCACAGTATCTATGTCCAGCTGTCCAATGGCTGATTCCACCTATCCATTGGCAGATAGATATCCAGTGGATAGGTGTTGCCAAAACAAACCTCGCTATCCTGTAGATAGTGGGATATTCGATGGACGGTAGCATTATCTACCCTTTGGGAAACCTGAGCTACAGTTCAAACCGGGATTAGGCAGTTCTTAAACATTTAATATTGTTGATATTGCAATTGAGACTGGTAACAGAACAACATGACTTAGCACCTGCAATTCCAAAGTCCGTGTCGCCTGTTTTTCACGAGTTTTTAAAAGAATACTATATTTCTTTGGCCATCGTATCCTCTATAAATATCAACTATGGTAATTACCGGTAAAAAAAAAAAAAAATGAAATTTCAGATGAATGGTCTAGCTAAGAGATTCACAAAAATATAACAGTTCAGTTCAATTTGATTCGTATTTTAACGCTAGGGCGACCAATTTGGTTTTGCCCCTCTGAGAGGGCTTTCAGCGGCCATTTTAGGGAACATTTTTAACAATTTGCCATATAAAGAAAATGTTATAAATCCCGAGAAAAAAACCGTTAGTCGGGAGAAGCAAATGTTTTTCTTTTTCTTCTTCTTCTTTTTGTTAGGTTGAGAGGCTGATTTGGGAATTTGATCAAAATGTTTTTTTTTTGTTTGTTTTTTTAAATTTTCTTTCCTTTGGAACAACTGCATAAAGCGCCTTAAACATGGCGAAATTTAAAGGAAAATATCGCCAAACGTACATCACTTGAGATCCCAAAACTACACTCCACTTATAGAGCAATGTCTCGCCTGTGAAAAAGATGCAATAACATTTTGGGTCAGTTAAGACTGTAACATGTCAGAGGAAGAAGTTTAATTAATCTGTCAGAAGTATAGCAGCTCTCGTAAGCTTGTAATTCTCTTCATTGTTAGCAGCTGTTACTGTTTTAGGGCTAGGGGCATTGTTTCTGTTGTTTGTTCTGTTGTTCTCTCAAAGGGTATCAAGCCATTCGCCTTAGACCTTACGAGAGCTGCCACGTCACCCTAAGCTGTGCTTTTATCAACAAAGACCGCCGTCCTAATTAATTAGCTTGATAACGTGAAAATGATATATTCCACTTACCTCGCGTCATGTCGACAACTGGATGTTACCAGCTCGATACCTCATGTTTTATTATCAGCAGGTTTCAATACAATAAGATACGATACGATTCGATACAATACAAGTTTATTGCGTAACACACTTAGCTATTCAGGTGTGACATCACATGATGAAATGACACACCAGCTTATTCGTTTCCATTTGGAATCCGGGCCATTTGTTATCACCTTATTTTACAATTTTTCGAGAATTTATTTAAGTGAAACAGGGAGAAAAAGAACCCAGAAGAAGGGCATTGCCTGCTCTTGTTTTTAAATTTCAAAGTAAATTGAAAACAAAGCCGTCCTCCCTTAAGGACGTTTGCGCTAATTGTTTCTGTGCATCCTTAATGCGCACGTAAATTCACACGCCACGTCAGTAAAATGAACAATGATAGGGCAGATGGCCATTGCTATAGCTTTGCTTGGATTTAACGATCTTGGACGTTCTGTGACACCTGCTTTTCTTTCCAGAAACGGATTTTATTTACACTTCTCTCCACATTGTCCAAAAATGAACAAAAAAATCAATGTGGGAAGTCAAAAAAATTTCAAGATTTCTGTCCACGGGACATCGAATCCTGCCATCTTGCGGTGCAAGGCGCGTGAAACTATGGTCACTAAATGCGAACTTGTTCTTTAAGGAACCTCACCAGTTAACTAAATTCTCTTGATAAGTCCACTTAAACACTATTTGGCAGAGAACATTTCACTTCAAAGATCTACTTACAATATTTTTGGGCTTACAGACACAGTGGTCTTATTCGCTAACGAAGCCCGATTTTTTCAGGGTTAGGGTATTCTTCCGGGCATGTTCTCTCCAAAACGAAGTTGGTGAGCCCCCATTTTTTTGTGTGTGTTTTGTTTTGTTTCTTTTTTTTAACATTTCTGATATTACTTGTCTAGCTCATCATCTTACAGTGGTAAAAGTCTCAGAAAAAAAAAAATCAATGTTGGAAACTTTTCGCGCGAACGTCCTTAATTAGAAATAAAATAATAATAATAATAATAATAATAATAATAATAATAATAATAATAATAATAATAAAATATGAAAAAAAAAAAAAAAAATCCGGGCGTGAAAATTGACGGTTGTTAGAAGGTTTTCGGATTTATATTATATAAAGTCAAGCTTAACAATGTTTGCGCTGAAAATCTTCGCACATCACATTTTGTTAAAACGCTTTCTTCACTTAGACAAAGTTTCCAAATTTAAATTACACAATTTGGAGTCCTGCAATCTGCATAATAATATGTCGTGGGCATTGCCATTAATAGGGAGTTTACGTAACCACGACGGCGACGCCGACGACAACTCGATTAAAAAATGGCTTTATATTTTACCTACGAATCTCGCGATACTCTAAAGTTATTTACTTTGTTTATCACTGTCAAAACTTTTACGACACTGAATCTGGGTCACAGCAATAAACTAGAAATAAAAATTTACAAAATTAGCCGTCGTGGTTCACGTTCTCCAGGCAAGGCAGAATTTGGTCATTTCACGTTGTTGTTTTGCCGAGGACGGTAAAAAAATGTACCAAGGATTATAACGCACGTGCACAGCCATTGTTCTCCTCATTAAATCTTTTGTTTAGCGAAGTTCCCGTTGCCGTTGCTGTCGTGGTTTTCTTAAACTCCCTAATGCCGCCGTCGCCGTTCCCGTGTTGATCCTTTCAGCGTTTTGGTTCTTGCTGTTACCATGGTAACAGTTTTCTTTAAGTGGAAGTTGCTCTTGATGCAATTCTTACAGTGTTTCCATGATGCATGAAAAACTTTTAAGAATGACAATTTGCGACAAACGAATATATTTTTTTTCGTTATAAAGAGATATGTAGGAGTAAATACTCTTCAACCGTTATAAACGGAAGTTTTAAGAAAGACAAAAAAAAAAAAAAGAAAGAAATAGCAGGGCACGTAGATAAAGAAACGTATCTCGAAAAAAAAAAAATAACGTTTTATACTGTTGCTTTAATATTAGGTGTAAATGAAGGTACCGGTTGCCGAGAGGGAAGCACCTCCTATGATGAATGCGGGCAAAGATGCATGTGTGTTGCGGGCCATTTGCACAACTGCGTTCGAATTAGGAAGGAATTCACATCATTGACAGATGCCGAGCGAAAACGTCACATAGATACCATATTAGAAGTAACCGCAGAGGGTGGTATTTATAGGGCGGAATATGAAGAGCTCATAAATGAGCACTATGAGCTGTTCAGTACAGGAATTCATGAAAAGCGACACTTTATCCCCTGGCATCGTTATTACATACTGCAATACGAGAACCTTATGCGAAAAGCCGATTGCACTTTTACAGCGACCTACTGGGACTGGAGTCTAGATTCCAGGGAACCATTTAGCACAGGTCCAGATAACGTTTGGAACAAAGACACCGGGTTTGGAGGAGATGGTGTAGATACTGATCAAAACTGCGTGCTGGACGGTCCCTTTAGAAAGGGCGCCTGGAGCCGAGTGAGACCAGATAACCCGCCCCCTGGGCCAGACTGCTTGACACGGAGTTTCAGCGGAACTGCTCCTGCCGAGGCAGATGTGATGGAAGTCTTGAACTTTGACGATTTCACTATGTTTGAATTCGGTCTGAGAAGAACGCTGCATGACGACGTACACTGTCAAATCGGGGCCACCATGTGCACACGAGAAGCTGCTTCCGCTCCAGAGTTTTTTCTTCATCACTCTTTCATCGATAAGCTCTGGGACGACTGGCAAAAGAAAAGTATGGCCCACAAGTACGCGTACTTCCCTACGGTTCAAGAAGACATGCCAGGAACAGATTTGAGACCTGCCCAACTGATTGACCTTTCTAACCAACCAGGAGGCGTAAGCGTTGAGTATGAGCCTTTCAAGCCAGAAGAAGAGATAAGGGCGAATTTGGCAGGTAAAAACCTTTCATGCATCTAGAACTCTGTAGTAGAGACACATTCTAATGGGCCCATATTCTATCAACTTATTTAATTTCTCCTCCCCCCCCCCCCCCACCCTTTCTTCTTTCCCTCTTTATTTCTTTTCCTTGTCATCTTTTCCTTATTCCTTTCTTTCTTTCGTACTTTCTCTCTTTCGTTCTTTCTTCATTCTTTGTCCCTTCTTTTTTCTTTAATTCGTCTTTCACTCTGTCCCTCTGTACCAGTGTATTGGCCGAAGAACTACGTTTTAGTCCTTTTTAGTGTCTGTCAAGAATAAGGAGCAGTCAAGGAGCAGTAACGACATCACAAGGAAGAAAAACGCGCGAAATAAAACAATAAAACAAGGGGAAAAAGGAAAAAACAAAACAAAACAAAGCGAAAACAAATAAAACAATCAAACTGGAAACAAACGAAGAACATGAAGAGTAGGCGGATCAAGTAGTTTATTGTAGGTAGTGTACAGTGATTAGTCTAATCTATTAAGTATTACATGTATACATTAATTATTATATTCTATGTAACGTACTGTACGTAGGTTATCGCATTGTAATTAACGTACGTAATTATTGTAAGTATTGTATTGTAACTAGTTTATTGTAATTATATATTGTAAGTGAGTTTTTTTTACTTTTCAAATCAATATAAAGAATTGCTGAAAAAAAAAAATATATATATATATATATATATTTATATATTTATATATATAGCATTGAATTTATTTATTCCGCTATTCTGCGAATTAAGCTGTTTGTCTTTGTTTGCTCCAGGTTTGAGTCCTAACCAACTGCGTCTCTCTCCGCGCCGACCTTTCACTGGCCTCAGTCAACAAGCTATCCGACTGTTCAAGATATCAGCAGCTGACGTAAAGAAGATCAGAAAGCTTGAGAAATGGCTTAATCCCAATGTGATTGAACCTAAAAATTAACACTGATTGTTTGCTGCCCTAATGATCGTAGCTCTTGTGTGCAAAGAAGTCATCCTTTGTCAGATCTCATCGCTTAGCATAACTCGTGCCAATACCTCCCATTAGCTTTACCTCAAGCCGTGACTACCTCGTTACTAAAGCGATCTTGAAAAAGTTTCATCAAAGCGAAGAAAATTAGTTAATTTCAATAACAAAGCACCGTTTCAAGTAGAACATTACATAATAAGTCAAATTATTCGCCCCGTTTGATCGGTTCTAACTTGTGATCACTTGGAAGACGTTTTGTGACCTTGTTATATTTAACATGAGACTACGTCCCTGAATTTTCTATGAACGAATTTGTCAACGAGGTGTCGCTTAGCCGAGTTATCTATCTCTCATAGGAAACGATTACGAGTTAATTATTGTCTAGTTTAGTCAATAGACACTCTAAAGCTTAGAACGTACAAATTTGTGTATTTTTACGCCAAAACTTAAGAATAATTTTCATATTCAAGAGCAATGCAGTATGGTAATATGGCAACATGGCAACATCTATTTGATAATCTAAAAATTAGAGCAACACTTCTGAAATCGTGAGATCCCTCCCATTGGTAGATTCCTGGTTGTGAAAAAATATGAGAGGGGGAGGAAGAGTCAGAGTAGTTCTTTGTGATGCTCGTCTTATGGTTTATTTTCCAATTTGAGGAGTCATGAAATATGCGCACAATGAAATATGAAACGCATTTGGTACCTCTGTGACAATGTCGCAAAACGTTAAAATTACACAATCTTTTTAACACCCCTTTCACCTTTCTCTACCTTGATTGCAAAGTCGTTAATAGTATTTTGAACAAGCTAGGGATTTAAAATATAACGGATTGAAACTAACGGACAAATGGGAACTGCTCAAAGGATGTCTTGCTTGTATACTACACATTATGTGTGTAAGTTTGAAACTAATGATCGAGCTGTGGTTGATTAGAATTTAGATTTAGAAACCGTTGTTACTGATAATTAATTGGCATTTAGAACCCAGCCAGAACAGAACATTTTTGGCATGGCGAAAGTTTTATGTCTAAGCTGCAGTTGATTAAGTTTTGCGTGTGAGTTGCAGTTGACTAGAACATTTTGTAAAGGTGAAGGTTTTATGTCTGAGCTGTAGCTTAGTAGAAGTTGTAGTTTAATAAGCTGCTTTCACTTATAACTCGTTATTAGAATTCAGTTACCACAAAACAATTTGTCACGATGATTGTTATATGTCTGAGCTCGGGTAGCATTTTTTCGCTTCATAGTAAATCGTGTAAGGTTTGCCAGCTGGGGTTTTCGGTCATTTCTTGCAAGTCTCAATTATTGATTAATTGTTGCTCAACAAAACGGTAGAGAATTGTTTGAACAAATGTTATGGATTGCTAATGGGTTAGATTTAAAAATTAAAATGTGGGGTAAAATGTTTTAATCCAATTCTTATTTTGTGTATCTTGAGTTTAATAGCACCTCTCAATATTAGCAATCATTTTCTTATCCTTATCCTTATCCTTATCCTTATCCTTATCCTTATCCTTATCCTTATCCTTATCCTTATCCTTATCCTTATCCTTATCCTTATCCTTATCCTTATCCTTATCCTTATCCTTATCCTTATCCTTATCCTTATCCTTATCCTTATCCTTATCCTTATCCTTATCCTTATCCTTATCCTTATCCTTATCCTTATCCTTATCCTTATCCTTATCCTTATCCTTATCCTTATCCTTATCCTTATCCTTATCCTTATCCTTATCCTTATCCTTATCCTTATCCTTATCCTTATCCTTATCCTTATCCTTATCCTTATCCTTATCCTTATCCTTATCCTTATCCTTATCCTTATCCTTATCCTTATCCTTATCCTTATCCTTATCCTTATCCTTATCCTTATCCTTATCCTTATCCTTATCCTTATCCTTATCCTTATCCTTATCCTTATCCTTATCCTTATCCTTATCCTTATCCTTATCCTTATCCTTATCCTTATCCTTATCCTTATCCTTATCCTTATCCTTATCCTTATCCTTATCCTTATCCTTATCCTTATCCTTATCCTTATCCTTATCCTTATCCTTATCCTTATCCTTATCCTTATCCTTATCCTTATCCTTATCCTTATCCTTATCCTTATCCTTATCCTTATCCTTATCCTTATCCTTATCCTTATCCTTATCCTTATCCTTATCCTTATCCTTATCCTTATCCTTATCCTTATCCTTATCCTTATCCTTATCCTTATCCTTATCCTTATCCTTATCCTTATCCTTATCCTTATCCTTATCCTTATCCTTATCCTTATCCTTATCCTTATCCTTATCCTTATCCTTATCCTTATCCTTATCCTTATCCTTATCCTTATCCTTATCCTTATCCTTATCCTTATCCTTATCCTTATCCTTATCCTTATCCTTATCCTTATCCTTATCCTTATCCTTATCCTTATCCTTATCCTTATCCTTATCCTTATCCTTATCCTTATCCTTATCCTTATCCTTATCCTTATCCTTATCCTTATCCTTATCCTTATCCTTATCCTTATCCTTATCCTTATCCTTATCCTTATCCTTATCCTTATCCTTATCCTTATCCTTATCCTTATCCTTATCCTTATCCTTATCCTTATCCTTATCCTTATCCTTATCCTTATCCTTATCCTTATCCTTATCCTTATCCTTATCCTTATCCTTATCCTTATCCTTATCCTTATCCTTATCCTTATCCTTATCCTTATCCTTATCCTTATCCTTATCCTTATCCTTATCCTTATCCTTATCCTTATCCTTATCCTTATCCTTATCCTTATCCTTATCCTTATCCTTATCCTTATCCTTATCCTTATCCTTATCCTTATCCTTATCCTTATCCTTATCCTTATCCTTATCCTTATCCTTATCCTTATCCTTATCCTTATCCTTATCCTTATCCTTATCCTTATCCTTATCCTTATCCTTATCCTTATCCTTATCCTTATCCTTATCCTTATCCTTATCCTTATCCTTATCCTTATCCTTATCCTTATCCTTATCCTTATCCTTATCCTTATCCTTATCCTTATCCTTATCCTTATCCTTATCCTTATCCTTATCCTTATCCTTATCCTTATCCTTATCCTTATCCTTATCCTTATCCTTATCCTTATCCTTATCCTTATCCTTATCCTTATCCTTATCCTTATCCTTATCCTTATCCTTATCCTTATCCTTATCCTTATCCTTATCCTTATCCTTATCCTTATCCTTATCCTTATCCTTATCCTTATCCTTATCCTTATCCTTATCCTTATCCTTATCCTTATCCTTATCCTTATCCTTATCCTTATCCTTATCCTTATCCTTATCCTTATCCTTATCCTTATCCTTATCCTTATCCTTATCCTTATCCTTATCCTTATCCTTATCCTTATCCTTATCCTTATCCTTATCCTTATCCTTATCCTTATCCTTATCCTTATCCTTATCCTTATCCTTATCCTTATCCTTATCCTTATCCTTATCCTTATCCTTATCCTTATCCTTATCCTTATCCTTATCTTTATTCTTATTCTTAATATTGCTGTTGTTGTTGTTGTTGTTGTTATTATTATTTCCGAATGATCGCGATTTAACTCTAATTTCTATAGCATGGATTTCGAAGGGATATTGTTCCCCTCTGGAATGGATGTTACACGATGTGAGCTATCCGGTCCGTCCCGCGTTATTTCAGACCTGCAATTTGCGTAATAGCTTTAAAATTACAACAGACTTGGCAAGGGTCCTCGCTGGTCACCCAAAGGGTTCTTGGTGCCACCTCCCCACCCCAACCCCCGTCTATCTCCAGAAGTATTGACCTAATATTAATCAAACTTACATTGCCAGTAAACCATTGCAATGAGTTTACCTTAGTGATAATCATGTGTCGATCATGACGCCAAAAAAGAAAGCAGTAAGCGGCTTCACACGCGTACTTAAGTCGGCAAACTCTAGTTGGGTTGCGTGAACGGCAAAAAAAAAAAAAAAACAGTCGGCAAACACTTAATTAGCAAACTGTTGGCGACAAATAGAACTTGCCTTTATTCTCGCCAACCTTTTAAACAGCTTTTTAATGTTGGTAAACTCGTATTTGCAGTGTGAACGATTGGCAAACGTAACTTCGTAACTGTCAATCAATCAAAACACCCGCTCTATTCACGTGATTTGCATGACACTGCACAAAATGGCGGGCGAACGTCAAAATGAACGTGAGGCAACTTTTCAATTTATCGAAGAGGTTCACAATTGTCTGGCTGTGTGGAACGTCTCATCTGCAACCGTCAAAGATACTAAAGACAAACTAAGGAAAATGGAAGCAAGTTTGATCCATGCGCAAAAGAGTTTTGAAGGCCGCCGCATCTTCTGTGCGAAGCTCTTGGACGAGCGTGTTGTGCATGCCAAGGGAGGGATTTCTGCCGATATACGTTTTCGTTCAAACCTTTCTATTTCCCTACCGATTTCTGTTTCTTCTCTGGCGAGTGACATAAAATAAGAACAAGTCCCAAGCATCAACTTTACCTGAGTGCCACTGCAATACGTCGGCCCCGTTTCAAATTAATTAACCTTTGGCATCTTTTTGAAGTTTGCCAACTTAAGTTTACCGTGTGAAGGCCGCTTAAAAGGTCCGCCATCTTAGATTTCAACAGTTCTTTTTTTTTTTAAGAATTGCAAAGGTATTTATTATTATTATTATTATTATTATTATTATTTTTAATAAAATCTCTATCACTACCAAATACTGAAACAGACATTTTAAAAACCTTAAAGAAAACACCTGACCAATAAATTGAGACAATAACATATTTCCTGATCAACGTAAGGAAAAGTCACAAAATTTGACACAATAGCCTGGATATTATCAAAATTACGATAAAAAAAAAATTGCTGACTAAAGAATTTCAAAAAGAACATCAGCTTTCGGCTGTCAATCTACAGCCTTCGACGGATAAAAATGGAATGGAAAATGAAAAAATATATGCAAGAAAGGGCGAGATAAAAAATAAGAAGAAGAACAAAAGCAAAGTAAAAATGTGTAAATTAGGTGACTATTGTTTAAAAAGAATACTATACTGGTTTGGAATCGGCTTAGAATTATTGTCAGCATGCTTGGTAGCAAAGGTGTGCCAAGCCTCCAAAGTTTTTCTAATGCGAAAAGACCCTTTGTCGATGACACTAGAATTATCAAAATCTATGCGATGGTCGAATGACGACGTATGTTTCGCAATGTTTGATCCATTAGCACTTGTTTTGACATCCCCGATATGTTCTTTGTTACGAGATTCAAAACACCGGCCAGTTTCGCCTACATAACACCAATCACAGGGTATTTTAGAAGTCACATTCGGTTGATGTTCAGTACATGTTCCGAATTTTGGAGAAGGAAATTCTTGTTGTGAAGTCTTGAAGAGCTTATTTACAACTTGAATGTCGTGCCTTCGAAGAATTCTTGTTACTGGTTGAATGACACCATTGATGAAGGAAAGGACAGTAAAACTGTTAGGATTCTCTTGAGGCGCAGCCCATTTAAAAAACATGTAAACCAACTCTTCAGGTGTGGGGATGTCGTGTGTGGGTGGTTTAGAAAATTTCCGCCTTAAGATATTAGAAATAACATAGGAGAGATAGTTGCTGGCTCGTAGAGCATCATGGTTGATCTCGGTATTTTTCCCCTGCGATGTACTAGGGAGTTTAATTGCGCGGTATAAGAGGGTCTCAGCTGTGCTAATCTTGGGGCGTTTCTCATGGTGAGAAGAAAAGTCTAATTATCTGTTCGTGTGGGTTGCTTTGCGATATACACCGATAGTGATCGTGTTATCCTTGTGGGAAACCAAAGTATCTAAGAAAGCGATCTGTTGGTCAGATTCCTTCTCAGTAGTGAATGAGATGTATGGGTAGATGGAATTATGTGTAGTTTTGGTCCATCAAACATTTCTGTTAGCAAGCGATTGGTTTATACAAGTCACGTGACTGAGTATGCCCCAGCTAAAACTGGGAAATATCTTCAATTTTCAAACTTGCTCGTGTCGTAAAAAATATTCGAAAGATGATAAACACAATAGCCTCCATTTGGTGCGAAAATGCGCTCGGATATTTTTCCTTGGACATCATGTGTTTCTTAAGGCTCACTGTTTTCCTAAAGCTACGCTCTGAGTTCGCTTCTCGAAACAGATAATGTCGACGGACAAATATCCGAGCATATCGATGCGCCAAACTGGGGCTATTGTTCATGTATTCGCAAAAACATAGCCACATAATTTCCCACGTCACTGAGTAATCTTGATACAATGCCTTTCTAGGGTTAGCTTTGACAAGGCTTCTCGTGGCTCAAATAAAAGTAAAAAACTCTTCTGTATGCCTTTTGAGGCCAGGAGGACTAACCTCACGGTATTATCATTGAATCATGAATAGCAATTTAATTAAGATTGTTTTCAACACGAAATGCGAGTCTAAATCAGTACAAACGTACACCTATCAACACCCCGACGGAGAGTTGATCTGTAGCTTTCTAAAGGCATGCATTATCCTAGCGTATTCTTTAGCCTGCTCAAAACGTCTAACTGATTTCCAACTTTCTTAATAATCTGGCCAATGTGTTTGTTAAGAAAGCTGAAAATCAGTTAAATGTTTTGAGCAGGCTAAAGAACACGCTAAACTAACCACCAAAAACCTGTGCCGTATCCCAGCTAGCTATTTTCCGGGCTGAAACTTTATCACTATTGCAGTCCAACATACGTTAACTAAACCAATATCTTACAAGGTCACTTTCGAATTTTAATTTCTAGCACAGAACCCAGGGTAAAGAACCCTGTTCTAGACTAAATTATTTCTACTGGCTACTTGTCCGGTAAATTATACCCTAATCTAGGCCAAAACTATATATTCCAGACTAAATTGCTTGAAAACTACTCCCTCACAGCGGCACAAACCCATATAGCTTATATTGGGGGTCCATCCCCCTCCCCCCCTGCTAGTTTGTCAATACACAAGTAACTATACAAGTTATGACCCTCTATCTGTCTCGCAACGCTACGCTCTCCCGAAAGGGCAACGTTGCGCGACAGAGAAAGGACCAGGCAAGGTTTGTTCGAAAGGCGGATAAGTCTCTCCTCCGGATAAATCCACACTATCCAGTGGATAATGCACTTCAAGAGTTTTCATTGGCTTAGCCATCATGGGTTATAAGCCATTATACCATACTTTACAAATATGGTAAGCAAACGCGTGATTTTTTGGGACCTTTTTATTTTTTATTTTGATCTAGTCTTCTATATTTTGGGGACGTTTTAAAAACAACGGTTATACCACTCCCGCTTGTTGGATATGAGGTAATCATAGACAACTTGTTGGCTATTTACCATCTCATATCCAACGCGCCCTCATGAAACAATTGTTAATTATCCGGCGGAGGGCGTTATGGGGACCATACGAGTAACAAGTCGGGATGTTTGACTCTACAAACCCTTACCAGACGTCTTCTATACGCTTCCTTAGATCGCTACCACTTCTGGTAAGGATTTAACAAGATTTCGGTTGATACAGATTGTGCAGGGTTTTATTAAGATCTCACTTACTTGCTTATTTAATTTCAGTTGCTGCAGGAACTATTATCGAAGGTGCCGAGCTTACAATCGACCTGCTGAAAGAACTCCTAAATGCCCTTGCTAACGTAGACCGCAAATGCGCCGTTGGCGTTGAGAACAAAAGTGAATTTAGCTGGCAAGAAGGTTCTACCTACTTTTTTTTCTGGCACTGCGGATGAAAACCTGCCCTATTCTGTTGATAATGGTGAAAGTGAATTTAGCATTTACAGAGGCTCGCTAGTGTAGTAGTAATCATGCTTGAACTTGACCAACACAATATGAGCAACACGACCATTTCACCCTGTTAGGCATCAAAGGAGGCAGCGTGGCCGAGTAGTTTAGGGCGCTGGTGTTGTAATCCGGAGCTCCCGGGTTCAAGGCCTCAATCCTGCCACTAGCGGGATTTGTTTTTCGATAGCCCTGAGTTCAAATACTCGGTCACGCTTTGTTGAATAGCCAGCTAGTCTGCCTCCTGCCAGTTGGGCTTTTGAACTATGCTACGTTTATTTGAGACATTTGTTTCCTTTGTTTCAGTGGCATGCCTGTAAACTAGCTAAGCTTACGGCTTGTATAGCTAAGTGCATGACCACTACAAATAATCTTTACATTTACATTACATTTTTATTTTACTTATTTATTTATTTATTTATTTATTTATTTTTCTGGCAAGACTGTCTAACAAATATTCTTCATTTTTTCGCGCCGTGCTTGTTTTGTTATATGATTTTTCAATTGATATCCCCATTTTTCAGACTTGGAGTCTCTTAAATAGGACCGAGATTTATAATTAGGAAGGAAATGAAAACCTTTGTCAACAAAGCGACCAAGAATTAACATTTCCAACAACAATTATTGAGCTCGGTTATCGCTAAATATCGTGATTCGTCAGTGTCTCGCAGAAGAATTATTTTCCTCAGTCTTCGGCTTCGGCAAATAATTGATCTGCTCGCCACTAACAAATCATGATATTTTGCGATAACCGAGATCAATCATTTTTAATTGTTTGTCCGTTTCTTTCTTTTTTTTTTTTTTTTTTTCTATTTTTCTATTTTCCACAGGGTATGCCGTACTTTACGGGCCTCGCAAAACCCATGGACCAGTCGCAACGGGAGTTGTCGGAGTCCTGGCCTACTACATTCCAAGCACCGACCAAACACTTGCTGTGATGTTCTCCGTCCCGTTGTGTTATAACTGGTACGAAAACTGGCGGAATGCTAAGCTGTACCCTGGAAACAAAAGGGCTAACTATGATCAGTAGGAAGATTTGTATTATTACGCAGACCCCTTCGGGGCAAATGGTGGGCAAGGGAAATCCCTCTGTTCTGGTCTGAAATTTCAAGGCTCTATGTCCAGCTCTGGCCAAGCTACCTTGGAGATTCATGTCCTGAAAGCAGAGTAACTAGCATGTAAACGAAGAATGCTTGCCTCACTCGCACGCATAACCGGTGTTAAGAAGTAACACGCTCTATTGTGTAGTAAGCTTAGTTAGGGGCTGATGGTTAGCACCGTCGAATCATTCACTGTATAAACGATTTCTAGTTGAAAATCTGTGGGGCTTACTATTAAAGAGTTGAAATGACAAATAAACGTGTGGGAAAAAAGAAACTAGTATTTCGTTGTTTTTTCAAAACTGAACTTACACCCAAAAGTTCAATGGGTTAGTCAGGGGAGCTTTTCCTTAGACGCCGATCGCTTCCTCATTTTAACCTTTAACTCCTAATTTGCAGAAACTGTAAACACCCACAAAAGAGGGTGGTGAAGTCAGGGGCGGGGGGAAAGGGGTAAGATCACCTTTCACACAAAATAAATTGGGCCTTTCACAATTCAATTGTTTTGGAAAATAACGGTTTGTCAGCTACTGTTTCCACGGGGAAAGAAATTAAGCCATTCACGAATCACGAAATTCCCTTTACCACCCTCACAAAAACTTTTGTACAACACCGAGCGAAATTACAGAGCTATCACGACTAGAATGGTTCCGTGCAGAATTTTTCTGAAAAAAATTCATTGAACTAAGTGCAGACTAACTTATATGCACTTTTTTATTCTCCCTTGGCCGAAAATGTAAGTGAAACTTCATTCTTCATCAATACTGAAATTCTATATAGCCAAGTATCTCTGGTTTCTTTCAATCCTTGAGGTTTTCTTTAGTTCCGTTGAGAGCCTCTTAAGAGCCACTGCCTGTAAATATGGAGAATCTGACGACAGGTCGGAAAATTCGGATTTTCTTTTACTGCGTCAAAACGACCCTTTTGGTGAAGTATTTTCAGAAATACACTTTCAAAGTTCCAGCGACTTCACATTTTTGTGAAATCTAGGAAAGTTCGAAATACCACTCAATCAACCAAGATGGCCGATGGAATTTATGCAAAATCGCACATTTTCAACAGACCAGTACAGAAAGAAGGGAACTTGCCTGGATTTCATATTCACACAGTTTGTAATTTAAACTTTGATCATTTCTCTGAGCTAAAAGTCATCTTGAAGTAAGTATGTTTTGTCTACTTCTTGGCCGTTTGAAAAATACAACAATTGCAATTTAATTTACATGTAAATTTTCAACTGATTTTAGAGGGTCATAACTCTTCTAGCATACGAATCTCTCAAGAAATAGAAGGTTCTAAAGGAAGAGCTATGCTATAGGTACACCATATCTAAATGGCTAGTTTGGCCCGTGAAAATTAAGCGCGCTAGACGAAAAACTATAAAGGATATTTTGACCAATTGCGTCTTTTTTAGACGAGCGAGCAAGAACTTCGATTTCGCAGTCATCTTTATGAACATAATTCGACATGCTTCATCACACAAATGGTTTTTAAGATGTAACTGTGTTTCAAAAAGCTTTGGGCTAGCTCTCTCGCTGCTTGTGTGCTCCAATCAGAGCGCGCTCCCTGATGCACGGCTATGGAGCGCCAGAGACACAAGTTGTCATCAAATGTGTCCAGTGCCACCATTTGGCAGCCGTGGGCGAGGTTGCACAACCAGTCTAGCAAGGGTCCTGTGCCTAACATTGGCTGCCTGTCAAGCACGACCTTCACTTGGATGTTAGAAAACTTTACAAACGCCTAATTGGTGTTCGGGCACTCAATTTTGTCGACATTTAACCGTCCAGTTTCCTGTGCATTCAGCCAGCTTTCTGCTTTAGCAAAGCTGTTCATCCAAGGCGAGCCCTAGTGCCTTTTGTAATATACCATTTTCAAACCCGTTTCGACGTTTACTATTACGTAGGCATACATGTACATGTAACGAATATAGAACGCCGAGCCGACGTGCTGCCTTGACTTTTCCATGATAGGAGATGTTTGATTGGCGCCCAGCCTCCTTGAAAAGGTCCACCTGATAAACCTTCTCCCTCTGTTTTCCGCCCCCTCTTCCACCCCCTCGCACGCGACATACTGCTCCACTATCTCAATTTGTTGATCAATAATCGAGGGTCGGAAACGTGGCTTTTTACCGCGCTGTTGGGGGGGGGGGGGGCGCTCTTGATAAATCGTTTCTTGTGTCGAGCTTGATACATCGCTATTCTAAGGTAACACATTGTTCAAAAGGGGTGCGAAAACAGACAGCGGCGCGCGCCCTCAGTAGTAGATGATGCGTTAGACAAATACTGGCAAATTATTGCCGCCGAGGCACGCTGAGATGGCGAGGCGAGCGCGAGGCGAACCGAGGCGGCAATACTTGCCGGTATTTGTCGAACGCATCACCTACTACTAATGGTAATAGGACCGAGTGGAGTCCAATTCGGTCGGTTATCATAAGAGTGATAGCAAAATGGGACGACCGCGTAGCGGAAGTCCGATTTGTTTATCCCGAGTATGATTACAGACCGAACTGGACGACACGGAGTCTTATTACCAATTAATCATAAAAATTACAATTTCCGAATAAAGAAGAATAGCCAAGTTATGAAAGAAAAGGAAATTTTGCATTAAAATACCTACAAACGAGATGTAAACATTCTAAAGCAACCGCGCCTTCTACCGGCAATTAGGCGCCAAAAACACAAAAGTAAGCGCGCGCACGTACGCACGTAAATACAACTTTTAAAGTGATTGGTTGATTTAAACTACAACCTTGAATGTGAATGGCTTATTGAACTGTCCGATAACAAACTGTCCAATAACAAACTGTTCAATAACAAACTGTCCAATAACAAACTATCCGATAACGACTTGGCAAGTGAATTAGTGGAAAATAGGAGTTTTTTAAAGCCAATTATAATCGAGGAAATTGTAATTTTTAAAATCAATAAGAATACATAATTTTCCGTCCGATACTGAACACTCTTCTTTTTCTGCCGAATTCAGACTAAAATTATCTTTGTGAAAATTCTTATATTATATATAGCCTATTTCATTTCTGTTTTCGAATGTATTTGGTGTCTGGATGGTGTTAGAGACAGACATTTGAGCCTGATATGGCACTTATAACTTACAGAAATGTTATTAGCATCGAACATACGACTACTGCTGTTTTTCTTGCTTTTTGGCTAGTTTTGCAGTTGAGAGAAAGGACGAAGTTTATATGATTTAGTTTTTGCAGGTCATCTTTACCCTCCCGCGCTTTCCGCTTTCGGTCATGAGACTAAGTAAGTATTCGTCTATTATGAATTCAGCCTCTAAGCGTTTTATCAGCACTGGTACAATTTACCTTGCTAATTTTCGGACATGCCTCACGACGGACCTAATAATGGTCCCAAAGTACGAGTAGCGATTAAAGCGGCATTTTCCGAGTTATCATCTAATTGCTCTTCGGCTATCGAGGCTAGGTTATCTACCTCTAATTTAAACGTGGATTGTCACAAACAAGGCTTTCTTGGCAGATCAGACTTTCTCATGTATGTCTTATCAACAATAAATCAACTGCAAGGATACATTATCCACTGGAAAATATACTCATCATAGCCATAATATAAAGATTTAGCCAAGCCTAAAAGCGGAGCTCCTCAGTTATTTTTTGGAATGTTGTGAGGTAAGTTGCGAACGATTTTATACCCCGAACTAGGATTAAATCAGCAGATAGAGGTGTAAGATGGTGTGATGATTAAAGTAGAGCCATGATTTTGAGGACTTCAGGGGAGCCATCAGAAATCTTGATCACACAACAGAACTATCTTCTGTGCTTTTTCGCGGCATTTCTTGTTCTTTTCTACCTTATTCCGAAAGAGAAGACACTGTTATTAATCATTCTATTCTTTCTTAGTTAACTTGGCCATGGGGACTCCCACACAAAAGAAGTTTACACATTTTTTGATTGTGGGATACGATTGAATTGCAGTGGTTACAATATATTCAGTCCCTAAATCTCTGCCAAATGAAATCTCGCAAAAATACAAAAATAGGATACCCATGTGAAAAGTTGGAGGGTTATGTTTTCTAACTTGATCCCCAAATATACAGTCATCCATCTTCACTTTTGTATGGAGTCTCTTCCTGCTGAAAGGGTTTGCACAAGAACTGAAATTCACTCTGGCATGAACGGTAAATATGATATTTTGTTGCCGATCAAGAATACTTCCACAGGCTTCTAATAATAGTTTAATTATTCAATTTCAATGTGATTCGTTCGTTTTCTCGGCTGAGATTGTGGACTACAGGAGCTGTTTTTGGGTTTCAATAATTAATTTTGCTATAATTAAATTATACCAAGAATTATAAATAAGTTATGACTAAGTTATATCATATACATGTGTTTTGTCTGCTCTACAAAACCAAATGAACTCAAAGGTTATGTACATAGGTACATTTGTCAGAAGAGCGCAACATATCCAAGATATGTTTTGATTGACGTATCAATAAAACATAATTTACAGCAAAATTAATAAGCAATACATCAATATCCTACATGCACCAAAGTCGGGCATGGGGTTATAAGGCAATCATTTAAACAACAGATTGAAATAATCTATAGATTAGAGAACATTATTTGTACAACACTAGGGAACAAATTAACCTTTTTGAACGTTGCAAACGGCAAGGCTGTCTGAACAATGTCACAAATTTCTCAACCCTTTCTTTCTACAAAAACATTAATCCTGCAACTTTGCTTAAATCCAGTTCTCCCTTTCGTGTTGGCAGAATATTAATTTTTGCCATGCACAATGCAGATTATCACAAAATTGATTTAAAAGTACCACAAACCAAGCACAATAAATATCTTTTTTTAAGCCCAAGAGCAATTATTTAAAACAATCAGTAAATTATCGCTAAGAAAAACTAATTAATTTAACAAGCACTTTGAACAATTAGTTAATATATATGTTTATTATATGGCTCTGTCTCACAAGAACTGGAAACTACCAATTTCACGAATTTGATTGGCTGAAATCGATATTGACCGCGGTCTAGATTTTCCATCTAGACCGGCATCTAGATCGATAATGTTTTGCAGTGAATAAGTTGCAAACTAAAATGCAAATTGATTATTTTCTTGTAACAATATTTATTTATGGAAGTGCCAAAAAGCCTGATGAGAAAGAAAGTAAAGAGGACGAGTAAACTTTGGCAGAATTGAATTCAGCTCATCGCTGTTCGCAAGCAAAATGTCAGTTAGTACAAGCCAGTTACATTAAACCAGTTAAATTGTTCTTATTTGCCATATAATAAACATCTTATTAACCGAGCCTAGTCGGTCTGTAGGGGAGAACCTTGACCTCGGTCGTGTGTACAAACCTCACTGCGTTCGGTCTGCACTCACGACCTCGGTCAAGATTCTCCCATACAGACCTCCAGCTCGGTTAATAAGAGCTAATTCTTAATGATGTAATAAAATGCGTCTGTCAAAATGGTGCAGCTATGATATATTACTACACACAGGATGCGTTGCAGAACTCAACTCTCAGGTCAGTTTGTTCAATGAACTTAGTGCAGTAATTATAATCGCATCAAGTTTTCTGTTAATACGGAGAAACCAAACAAAGCATTAAATTTTTAAGAGGCTGTCCGCCTAAGAATCGACCACTTAATTCGGATCAAAGTTTCGATTTCCTTCAAAATTTCTCCACGAAACAAGGTTTATATAAGGTAAAAGAAAATACATTTCTTTGGTTTTTATTCTTGATAATAGTCGAGATTTTGAGGAGAATGTGATCAATATCCCGAAACCCCCAAATTGGGTCTTTCCCGAAGCCGAAATTTGCCTTCTTTCGGATGCTTGCTGCCGAGCGTATATTTAGCGCACGAAGATAAGGATTACACCACCATTAGATACATCATTGTACTTAACACAAATGGTAAAATCAAACCTGAGTATGGAAAATTACTAAAATTGTAATCACTTAAAGAGGACAATGTCAGCGCCATTTTCAAAAAAGCAGGCAAGGTGGCGTAGCGAAAAGCGAAATTTCTCATAATTCTGACTTATTCGGAGAACCTGTTGTATTTTTCTGAAAACTATTAAGATAGATCTCTGAAACCATGGAATAAAATGTATCGGCATTCTTCCATGTAAAGAGGTACGATCGTAATAAAATGACACAAATTCGGCATTTGGCGATCCACAGCATTGTGAAGCCACCTGAGCAAAGGATTGCTTTTAGCTTTTTGGCGATCCACAGCATTGTGAAGCCACCTGAGCAAAGGATTGCTTTTAGCTTATATTTTCTGATTGTTGTAGCTCAAACATCAGTTTAAATTGATAGATGTAGCATTAGTAATGAGCTGATAACACAATAATAGCATTCGATATAAAACTCACCCTATAAAAGTCTTAAAATTATCTATTGAACGTAAAATCGATGTTTTTGAATAGCCGCAGGAACTCACGACTCGTACTGACTTTACCCCTGAAAACCCGCCGTAAAAGGAAACCAAAATCCCGAGACTTTCCTTGATTATACAGTAAGCAATTCTTTGATATTTTGCCCAAGTGCAAACTTCTGTCTCTGAAGAGAAGTCAGTCATTTCATGGAGCTTGGACTCATCAATCACGGTAAAATCGGTGAAATACAGGAGGGAGAGGTCAAATTTCCTAGAGTTGCCATGCGATTGCGCGCCCGATGATCTTGGCCATTATGACGTCACTCGTGAGCCAGCCCGTGAAGTTTCGATGGCTTCTAAAAAATGACACTAGAAAAGTTTTTCATCCGATGATTGCTCAAAGCATTTGAAAGAAAGCGATCAACAGACCACAGGAATAAGATAACCTGTTAATATTGTGCCCAAAAATACCTTGGTTTTCAAAAATTAGATGGCGGAAGGCACAAAAACACGCAAAATTTGGAGATCGCTCAGTGTGAAAACGCGATTGAAAAGTAAAGCTTCGCGCCCTTTTCTTGCGCGATATCTGGAGAATCCAACGATGAACAACGCGAACACAAAAGTATGATCTTGCTATGGTTTAAAACGTTTGAATGGTGATGAAAACGAATCATTTAACATATGCATAAAAATGATCAGTGGGTTTAAACCCATTATTTTGTAGACGATAGCGTGGAGGATCTGCTGATCAATATTCAGCAATACTCGAAACCCTCGAAATATGAGAAAGTATTAGATTGAAAATGCTCTCTTACAAAGACATTTGAACTATCAAGTCATATGCTGGGTTGGAAATTAAAGTAAATAATGTACAAAGGAATTATTTTTCTGCGCTAAATTGTCCGCAAAACTCTCAACGATATCATTTTCTTCAGCGAGGCCAACCAACTGACGCAAGCCGAGCAGATGTGTGGATATTTTAGGTGGTAAAATGATATAAAATCACTGTACGGGAGACCTAGATGAAACGGATGATATTCAGAATAACATGGATGAGACCTCTTGGGAGAAAGATGCCTTATTTCATGTCAAAATGTTCGTCAAATATGAGATCGGAGTAGGATCTGTTTCCTCGGGCGTCCACATGCAGTGCAAAGCTATTTCTTGTCTCGCACCTCTGAAAAGAAAGGTATCCTAAACTGCTGCTTTAGGTTCTAATTTTTTTCTTAATATCTCAGTGAGTTCAATTAAACTTGTATAGGCTGTAAAAGAAAACTGCGTAGGATGTTATATGGAAAGAACTAAAAAATACAGAATCTGGTTCCAAGCACCAAGTGAATTAAAGAGGAAAGAAAATATGAACAGGGACACTTCCTATGCTAAGCCATTGGCAATAAGAGTTAACTTATCCAGGAGAAACTTGTAACACCAAAATGACTTATTGCCAAACCAAAGAGTTCAGTAAGGAAGGTTAAGACAAAGCTGGAAAGATCAATATCAGGTGATCTCTTATTATAACCAAACCCCTTGTTTTCTAATAGTATCTGTCTTGAGAAACTGTAATAGCTTTACTGCCTCTAAGTTTGAAATAATAATCAGTTATTTTCTTTACACTTTATGCTTTTAATTTTCATCATAGATCTTATGTATATAAAGATAGCTTTAAAAATTATTTTACATTAAGTTTAAACTGATCTACAAAGAAATATTCTAGAGAAGAGTGTCACAGAGGTTGTACTTGTAAACATGAACCCTAAGCTTGGTTTCTCCCCAGCTCCATTCATCCCAGGTTCCCTGTTGCTTTTTACATTGATGAGTTCATTATTGGTTTCAAGAGAATGATAAGCGTACATTTTCAGCAAATAACAAAAAGACAAACAAACAAACAAACAAACAAACAAAAACAAAAACAAAAACAAAAAACAAAAAACACACTCAAGACTGGGTTTTAAATGTTTAATTAACAGTACAATGACAATAAATAAATAGCTTTCCATGGTAGTTGCGTGTATTGCCAGAAATGGGGCCTGCTTGAATGGTCTTGCAAAGGTAGTGGAGGATGGTAACCTAAGGTTTAAAAAGATCAAATAAGACTCCTCTTAATATTCACCAGTTGAAACTTGGAGTACGGTAAATGCTTATACCACCTCCCTTCCCTCTTTTGTTTTTACATCGCTCCTAACTCTTTTCAACAGAAAATGTAAACTAAAAGGTAAATTTCCTAATGAGATCTAAATTAAACAATCCAACCCCATCCACCTTTTAAGTCCCGTCCAAGTAGATACAATGCGGTAATGTACATGGAGCTAATATCATAATTTATAAAACATAAAATAGCTCATTTCCAGTATCCATGTATTGAGTTGAGGTCTTCAGATTCACGCAAAGAAATTTTTTCAGCACCCTCACCTGCACAAAGGAAAAATAAAATTTGATGCGTGCCAAACAAATTACCACAAACACTCTGCCTAAAACATTTTTGGATCCTTACATAAAGAAAAGTTACAATATTGTTTAGGAATTGAAATAAATCAAACTTCAAATTCCTAAATATTGCTGATCAACTGTGCCAATTTTGTAAACATAATAAGATCCAGCAATAGGAACTCAAGGTGACCAGAGTTTGGAACTCAAGTTTTGTTATATAAGCATACATGATTCCATGCAGCTGACAGTGAGGCCCCTTATTTGGTCTTAGGTAACCAAGAAAGCACTTGCCCCAGTGACCCTGGACGAGCTAACTTTCGCCACTTTGTTGAGAAAGTGAAACACAACTCACCCTTAGCAACATAACCAGGGCAACCCTGGTAGGCCTGGTAACCTTTTTTCGTCAAAATACTATCACTGTCCTACCTGGGGCAACTCATGGTATGAAGAAATCAAAATTAACTCACAAAACCCCGCAGTGATCAAATGACTGGAAGGATGCCAAAAAAAAAAAGAATGATAACTGAGCACTGGAATATGAAAAAAAAGCTTAAGTAATCCTGGAGGGACAATTTCGTTCCATATAAAAACTTGATAAAGTTGCCTCAGAAGGGTCTGATAGCGTTGTCTCCAGCACCCAAGACCATATAAATGGGGCCTTATACTCTCTCCTCCGCAGAACCTCCCCATGGGAAATTGAACATACTTCAAACTACCAGCCTACGGTCTAAGCAGCACGAAAGAGGCCTATGCAGGGGAGAGAGGGCCTTGTATGTCAATATGTTTAAAGAAAAGTCTTACAAGACTAGACTGCAAACTATGGGTAAAATGTAGACTGCAGGCTTTTTAAGAATACCATATTCCCATTTTCATTTACAGAGAGATCGAGGTAACCTTACACCGGCTAACATGAGCTGTATATTTCAGGCTAACCGGAGCACTTAGCTCTCTATAAAACAAAATGGGATATTTCTTAAAAAGTCTGCAGTCTGCATATTCATTTTATCCTCTGTCTGCATTTTAACCACAGTTGTGCAGTAGGCAGGCTTTAAGTCTTATTTAAATAGTTAAGCCTAAGTTCTTGTTTGTGAAAGTTCTCATGTCCATCATTGTGGATATTTCTGTTTGCTAGGCCTGTTGCACAATATGTGCCGAGCACGAGATCGTACATATTTCATACTCAAATGGACTGATCATTTTTACTGCCGATTCTTCAAAATCATCTTCAATTACAATGTTTTCTTTCACATACAAGCTCTTCTGTGACCACGTTACACGTTTCTTTAAGTTACCGATCACGTAAGAAGGTAATTGTACAAGGCGAATACATATTTCCACCGAAGAGCGATGACTGGAACACTTTAAGTGGGGCCCTCTGTAAATTTCAACTATGAAAATTTGGACCAGAAAAGATCAAATTCCTCAAACTTTCTCAGGTGAATGGTCTAGATAAGTGATTCACAAAAATATAACTTTCAGTTCAATTCGACTCGTATTTTAGCGCTGGGGCCACTATCTTGGTTTTGCCCCTCTGAGAGGGCTTTTAGCGGCCATTTTAGGGCAAATTTTTAACAATTTGCCACACAAAGAAAACGATATAAATCCGGGTAAAAACCCTTTATTCGAGACAAGCAAATGTTTCTTGTTACATTGAGAGGCTGTTTTGGCAATTTGATCATCACCTGACTTTTCAACAGAATTTTAAATTTCTTCCCTTTCGGACTACTCATGAAGCGCCATAAAAAAGGTGAAGTTTAAAGGAAAATATCGCCAAAAGTACATCACTTGAGATCCCAAAACTACCCTCCACTTAAAGAGCAATGTCTCACCTGTAAAACATGCCATATAATTTTGGGGCAGTTAACACTGTAAAATGTTAGAAGAAGAAGTTTAAGCTGTGCTTTTGTCAACAAAGACCGCCGTTCTAATTAGCATAATAACTTGAAAATAACGTTGCTCAGAGACAATAATGATATATTCCACTTACCTCGCGACGTGTCGACAACTAAATGTTCCACGATGCCTCATGTTATATTTCCATTATGTTTCAGCCACATTTTCGGTGATTAGTGTACGAAATCACTCCCAGACATCGCCACGGTTAAGCAGATTTCAATTCTCCGAAGTCCGCTTCATAACATCTATCAATATTATTTATCTTTCGTCTCATAAGCCGCCGTTTACGAGAAGTTTAACAATTTGCTGAGATCCTAACTGACCCAGAAGTCTGTTAGCAGCCTTTAAAATCCTCGTCATTCCAACGGGTAGGGGTTGGGTGGGTAGGAAGTGAAAATGCAACCGACATTAAAGCCATTTTAGGCATTTCTGTGGCTAAACTAGTAACTGGCTTTCCCAGAATGATTTGAACATGAGCTTCTGCTTGCAGGTATTTTCTAGATTATTTTTGCAGGGTAGGTGGGGGTGGGGGTGGGGGTCTGGGGGCTCGTGTATTAAAAAAAAAAAAAGAAAAAAAAAAGAAATAAAGAAAACGATAGACAGTATCAGGCCAAAAGATTATGATCTGTGTATCTTGATCAGCTTCATCAGTTCATCAGTGAGGCCCTATTAGGGGTTTTCAGGATACTGGATATTTGAGTAAAAAGTTAATAGGTTGCAAGAAATTTAGGGGAAATATTAATGGGATAGAGCACGTTTAGATCAGATAAAACAGGACATTAATTGAGTAGCAAATCGTTGAGCTGGATTTAACAGGATACAAGATATTTAGGACAAAAATCAATGGGATAAGGGATACACCGACACCCCCCCCCCCCCCACACACACACACACACACACACACACACACACCCTCCCTCCCACTATGGGGGCTCAACAATGGTCTGCTATTGAGGATAAAATGAAAGTAAGTCAACTGCTACAAGCATTTATTCTGGACTCTTAGTACTTATATCACGGTGGAATATGAAAAGTTTGTATCAGATTTTAGGGGTTTTGAGGTTAGGTAACGCAGCTCCTTGTTAGTGATTTCGAAGCCTACACTTGTTACACTGAATAGATAGATAAAGACGGGGCTGGAGAGATGAACAGGGAATGAAATGTGTCCCGAATTCTGTACCGTTTAAGACGAATTTCTTACATGAGAACCTTTGTGTCTGCAAAGAGATCGAGGCGCAACATTCCACACTATATTTGTAAACAACTCTCCTAATCTCATTGACAGCCGTTAGTTTTTGACGAGAATTTTCATTTATTACAAATAGAATACGGTAGAACTCCAATGAAAATCCTCTTACTTGTTTTTTTGTTGTTTTGTTTTGTTTTTGTTTTTTTCATTCAGCATTATACTTAACTTGTGTCTTTCGCTGCCCGAAATGCCATCAAATGCTGCGAAAGGCAAAGACTGACAAGTAGTGCGCAAGAAGTAGTGATAAGCGGCGTTTTATTAAAACTCCTTTTTCTAAGCGGTCCCACTTTTGCCTCAGATAAGGAAATGCTCAGAAAAGTACTGAAGAACAATTTACAGTACCGTTCATGTTGACTTGTTCTTGAAAGGGAAACCCTGTTTGACAAGGCCAAAATATGATATAGCGACAATCTTGGTGTTCACCCTGTCCTAACAAATTCTACTCTGCCAGTCCCTGCTGAAGAAAATAGACCTAAAGGCTGGGCCTTGAAAGTGACGAAAAAGGCCACTCGTTTCATCGAAAAACCAAAAAAAAAAAAAAACTACCTTAAAGAAAAGTTTTTTCTCGGGTCAGGAGACGGTCATAAAAGTCGAAGCAATTACTGTAGCAAAAAAGATGAGGCGCTCAAAAGATGAGGCCAGAATTAGGCGGTTCACCTGTGATGAGTTCCTGACTCCTTACCACGTTTAATCCTTCCTCTCGAGAATGGCTTCAAAGCTCAGAAACAGACAGGAGAAGTTCCTCCAAGAAGACACAACAACCGCTGAGAATCAAGCTGCAGATATTTTTGACAAGTGTCAGTTAACTCATCCAATTGCTTATGAATCATTCAACTTGTGTGCCTTAAACGCATCTATAATGTCTTTAAAAAGCCAAGCGTCAACATTAGTGCTTCGCTTGATAGATGCGGGTATTTTAAAGTGCCCTGCATAGGGTTGAAAACTAGTCTTGTGCAGACATGAAGCTGTGCTCCATCACAGAACTGAACGACATTAGCGGCTGTGGGGTGCCTCAGGCTCATAACGAATGGTGCCTACAAAATACAAACGTGTTTCTGCCAGATTAAGAAAACGTGGAAAAAGTAGATCTTAGCCAGGGTTATTAGAGTCCACAAAGAAAACTTGGGGTAGTCGTTGATTTTTCCGAGATAATTAGCTACTGCTGAGGGTAGCATTTTTCTGAAAGAAAGGTAAAGATGTTTCTTCACAGATTCTCCTAAGGTTCGCCTTTACATGCAGAAAACTAAACATATTAAAAAACATATTTAAACTACGTGGTAAGTGGTAACATAAAAACCACTTTTTATATGTATTTAATAACAGAATCGTCCCAAAAGCGCTTTGAGCGTCCCTGGACAGCACTCCTCTGGCTTAGCCAAAATACAGTCTATATAACTTCCCCTCACAGCCAAAAACTAATGCATTGTTGAATAGGCTTGCCTCTTCCAATTCATATAATAAAATGTAGCTGTAATCACCCCCTTTTCAAAAGTTAAATAAGTTGTTTCATACTTTCGAAAACTCTGTCGGTGTCCGTTACATTTTTTCCTGTTACTTCTCAAGTAAGTTAAACATTGACGTATCTCGCAGTTGTTTTGCGCGCGCACTTTGCCATCTACAGTTGAATTTCAGTATGAATTTTTCTACGGATACGATAAAAGCTAGTTTTTCAGCTGGAAGCCGTTCACAGTTAGTGCTTAGCGATATGCTGCTTTTCTGGTAGTCCCGGTTTTAGTACAGGCTCGTAATTTTAGTGCGAAATTTGTTTCGGCCACAATAGGATTTTTTTTAGGTCGCACGCCTGGTCATTCTCGTCCCCAGAGCCCACGATCCTTTTGGCCTGCGGCAGGAATTGAGAGCTCTGGCCGGACCCGATTTTCTGAGCATACGCAGAGTATTCGTTTCGTATTCTCAGCCAATCAGATTTGCCAGATCTGACGGGAAGTCCGTGAATCGCTGACTTCCGGTGTTGGACCAGCCCAAAGCTCTCGATCCCTGCAGCAGGCCAGAAGGATCGTGGGCTCTGGGGACGAGAATGCACGCTTGGTTACGCTTGGTAGGGTAGTTTATTATGTCACTAGTTCTAACCCAAGCGCGCGCCTGGCGTTAAACCATGCCTTACATAATGCACAGACCGTGTGCTAATGCACAGACCGTGTGTCCACAAAAAAAAGGCACCGTCCTTAACTGCCTCTCAATAATTTTCTGAGCATTTTCTTTTCTGATGCAAAAGTGAAACGGCTAAGAAATGTAAGGAGTTTCAATAAAACGTCGCTTACCATTACTTCCTGCGCAATTTTCGTCAGTCTGTTGTCTTTTGCAAAATTTGATGGCGCTTCCGGCATCGAAAGACACAACTGTCCCGCTTTATCTGACCTAAACATGCTCTACCCCATTAATCTTCCCCTAAATTTCTTGCAACCTATTAACTTTTTACTCAAATATCCAGTATCCCGAAAACCCCTAATAGGGCCTCACTGTTGAACTGATAAAGCTGATCAAGATATACAGATCATAATCTTTTCACCTGATACTGTCTATCGTTTTCTTTCTTTCTTTTTTTTTTTTTTCTTTTTTTTTCTAATACACGAGCCCCCAGACCCCCACCCGCACCCCCACCTACCCTGCAAAAATAATCTAGAAAATACCTGCAAGCAGAAGCTCATGTTCAAATCATTCTGGGAAAGCCAGTTACTATTTTAGCCACAGAAATGCCTAAAATGGCTTTAATGTCGGTTGCACTTTCACTTCCTACCCACCCAACCCCTACCCGTTGGAATGTGCATTTGTCAAATGTAACGCAATCTGTGGAATAATGGCGGGTGCACAACAGATCAAAACAGAACTGAGCTTAAACCAGTTCTTGATGAGAATCCTCGATTAAGTGGAGGATTTTAAAGGCTGCTAACAGACTTCTGGGTCAGTTAGGATCTCAGCAAATTGTTAAACTTCTCGTAAACGGCGGCTTATGAGACGAAAGATAAATAATATTGATAGATGTTATGAAGCGGACTTCGGAGAATTGAAATCTGCTTAACCGTGGCGATGTCTGGGAGTGATTTCGTACACTAATCACCGAAAATGTGGCTGAAACATAATGGAAATATAACATGAGGCATCGTGGAACATTTAGTTGTCGACACGTCGCGAGGTAAGTGGAATATATCATTATTGTCTCTGAGCAACGTTATTTTCAAGTTATTATGCTAATTAGAACGGCGGTCTTTGTTGACAAAAGCACAGCTTAAACTTCTTCTTCTAACATTTTACAGTGTTAACTGCCCCAAAATTTTATTGCATGTTTTTACAGGTGAGACATTGCTCTTTAAGTGGAGGGTAGTTTTGGGATCTCAAGTGATGTACTTTTGGCGATATTTTCCTTTAAACTTCGCCTTTTTTATGGCGCTTCATGAGTAGTCCGAAAGGGAAGAAATTTAAAATTCTGTTGAAAAGTCAGGTGATGATCAAATTGCCAAAACAGCCTCTCAATGTAACAAGAAACATTTGCTTGTCTCGAATAAAGGGTTTTTACTCGGATTTATATCGTTTCCTTTGTGTGGCAAATTGTTAAAAATTTGCCCTAAAATGGCCGCTGAAAGCCCTCTCAGGGGGGCAAAACCAAGATAGTGGCCCCAGCGCTAAAATACGAATCGAATTGAACTGAAAGTTATATTTTTGTGAATCACTTATCTAGACCATTCACCTGAGAAAGTTTGAGGAATTTGATCTTTTCTGGTCCAAATGGCCATAGTTAAAACCTACAGAGGGCGCCTCTTAAATACAGTTTTTGCAAGATTTTTCGGTCATAATTAAAATCTGCTTACCTCTCAAGAAAGGGAAATGATAATTACTCCTTGAGAATACAACACCATTTGAAAGTGGAATGATTGGAGAAATCCGCCTCAAAAAGTTGTATCAACTAGAGGTGACGCCGCCATTTTCGAAAATTTTGCGATTTGCGCGCTTCTTTCGCCGTGACGTCATAATGGCCATGATCATAGGGTCAGCCAAATCTGACGTGTTCACCGCTCCCTTCTGGTAAAATATTATTTTGTTTTGACTTGTAACACCGCTGACAAATATTGCAGTCATTACATCAGCAGTCATTTTTATTCTTCCTATTCTTAGTTTTTCATCAGGCTAGTTTCGGTCCAGAAACAATAAACTTTTAGCAGTCTCTGCCGTCATGTACATTTCTTAAGCTGCTTATATAGAGACTAACACTACGTAGTAATCAACAGTGGCCTCTCACATAAGCTCCCGTACTGAAATGCACATCTGCATGTTTACTATAATAAGGTACCACCAGAAGCGTAGGCATCTGGTACAGCCTATAATTACATCGTCAATATGGCTGAATTACAAGGTATCAAGACGTTATTCAGGCCCTTCAAAATACGGACATTTCTGCACAAAAGCAGACAAGTGTTCCACCAAATCTCTTTTTGTATCCTTTGATTTAAATGAAATATCAAAGTTTTTCAGGATGGCTTTCATCATGACAACATTAAACTTTGACAGTTTGCTGCTGTTGCAATACTCACAAAGGTCGTAAACATCGTAACAATAATGTTGTATATAAGTAGTTGCCTACTGTTTTCTTCTTACTCTCCAAGGATGTCCTCAAGTTCCGCCCCGTAATCCACATCATCCGTTTGTTGTCCTTTCCTCTTTGTAGAAGCCAGCCGGGAGAAGTAGCTTTTAATCTGATTTTTTGTAAGCCACTCCTCTCTGGGAAAGCGACGGTTATTCTCTTCATCTCGGGCGTTTCTCATGTCTGCTGAAGCCTGTTTTTTCACCAAGTTCGAACTTTGTATTCAAATATGCCTTAACCTTTGGACTAAAACGCGTTGAAACACGAGGCTTTGAAAGAGCCCATCCTTGGCTCAGATCTGAAGGCGGCGTATTTGCCGTTTCTTCTGAGCTGCGAATGCCACTGCCGCTTGTACTAACATCTGCTTGCACTGGATCAACTGTGGAAAAACGCTTGGCCCATTCTCTCCTCATGCGGTCGTAAAAGCTTTCGGACATGGGCGTATTTCCGTGATTTCCGATTTCAGCATCAATTACATCAATTACAGAAGCTCTTGAAAGCCTTTTGGCATCCAGGTTCTGGACATTCAAACAGGTGGCCTTCTTCAGTTGGTTCTTCCGTGTCATTAATCTCTGGGGTGCTGACATGCAGGTGGCGTGCATTTTTCATGGTAAAAAAGTCTCCATTCTCTTGAACAGTAAGCCTGGTTGCCTCTTGCTGCTCTACAACTACGTCATCAAAAGGAATTAGTTTTCCCGGTCCTATGTCATATGCCCTCCAAACGCGAAGGCCTTTGTCATCGTTCGTGAAGTTATGGAGCTTACTAAAGTCATCAATTTTGTTTACCTTGCGATTGTTCTTTTTCTCGTCGATGACACACACAGATGCACTTACCCCTCGGACTGGCCTCTCAAGAAGAGCAGTGCGCATGTTTGCCGCTCAATTGATGTCATGCCCTTCGTCACAATAGCAACGAATTGAACTCTTCATGGGACACAAAATTCTGTCACACACATCCTTACCATAGGCAGGCTCGGAGTAGTCATAACGTTTCACCTGAACGCCTAACCTCAGCCTGACGTCTTTCAAAGATGCAATGAGGGCATTGTTATGATAGCATCCCGCCTCATCCGATCGAAAAAACACGCTGTTAATTAAGAGCTTCGATGCCAAGATATTCTTTAGAGGTTTCTCAAAGATAGAGCGGACAGCGAACCAGTCCTGCTGGCAGTAATCAAACAGGTGGACGTATGTTTGGACTTCCACGTCACTGGATGCGTCTTGTTTAAAAATGACGGTCGAGACGTGCCAGCTAATGCCTCTTTCAGCGAACCAGTCTGACTGCTTCTCCCTGTACTTCATTTGCAAGAATTTCAGCGCCCAGTCCATTACCACCGAGGCAGAGCTATCGTTAAGATTTCTCATGACGTCTTGCTTTGCCTTGTCTTGATTCACCGATCGCAAAATGTGGGCTTTCCACCGAAAAATATCAGTTCTGGCCTGTTCAAAGCCATACAAGAGATCTTCTTGATATTCTTTGCTGTACATAGAGGCAGATGATTCAAGAATCTGTTGCTTTATATCGTTCATGACATCTTTAAGGTCCTCACACATGTAAAATCTCAAATGATGCCCATGATCACATTCCTCTTGAAAATCCTTCTCAACTGGGTCACTTAACGAAAATTTTCGGCAGTGATCTTTGCAAGGTGAGCTGTCTTCGGTGCAGTGGACTCGGTAATCAGTCTTTAGATATCGTTTTCCCTCTTGCAGTCTTCGTTGTACACGTATGTACCACTACCTGTCACTCCCTTTTTCTTTGAGATCGTCTACAATTCTCTCCATTGTTTGAAAACCCGTAGCACTATCGGCAGCGATATTATCTAATCCCTGAAGTGACCTAGAATGACAAAAAAGCTATAGATTTTAAATGAGTAACGAACCTATACAAGGGGTAGTTACCTTCAGATATCGTATCCACGTTTAGTCGTGCAACAGTCTATTGGGTATACCTCTAAATAATATACAGTTGTAAAGTATTCCGATACCTACCGATTCGTCAAGAGTAATGCAGCTGCTGTTAAAAATGTCCATGTGACCAGACTCAAAATATTAAAAGTGTGCATCAGGCGCTGGTGGCCTGTGTATGTCGGTATCCCCCCCTCCCCCAATCCCACGAGCGGTATTTTCCTTCAATCATAACTGAGTTGGGACAACCCGGGCAGCAGGAAACGTGTCCGTAACTGGACCTGGCCGCTTACGGGAATGATCCCCGTAAGCGCCCAGTATCGGAATAAGAGAAAGGTGGCGGCTACTTACCGGAGCTTAGATCACTCACACTAAACATTGTTGACGCGGAAACAACAACCACGACCTCATTCACAACAGACAAATATGAGACTGTAATGACATGTACTGTAAAATCTTTGAAGTTCACTCATTAAAAATGAGTTCGTGACTAATAAGGCGTTTCCTTTAGGTGCACTTGTCCGGCACTCAGAAAGCAACAGAAAAAGTCTGAATCATACCCCGCGTCTACTTACGGGCATGGCCCCCTATGGGAATGTGTAAATATGGAGTTTGCATTGGTGTTCAAAACGGGTTTTGGGAAGGTGTCTGCAAGTAGCGCTGTCCACTTACGGTGTCCGTTAAGAGGGCTTTGACTGTAGACCATGTTTTCTGAATTACACTCTTTGAAGCTGAAGAAACATATCGCAATGACACTTTTGAAACAGTAAATACATTAACATGGAAATGACTATCTCACCTGCGTTTAGATGCCTCTCTAACATCTAAAATTTTAAACAAAGTTGAGCGACTCAAAGGGTTAAAGCCTTCCTCTTCGCAGAAGCTCTGGTATTGCTTGACCATGGTAGATCGCGTGACTGTCCGGACTACATTTGGCATGGGGATTTTCTCTCCGCTGTCTAGTTTCAGTATTCGGCTACCATAGGCCACGTCTTGGTAAAATATGTTCTATTGGCAAACTCAAGAAAATGGTCAACTTTTCCCATATCAAGGCGCGTACGATGC
Organism: Orbicella franksi; assembly: GCF_964199315.1. NCBI lineage: Eukaryota > Metazoa > Cnidaria > Anthozoa > Scleractinia > Merulinidae > Orbicella > Orbicella franksi. The sequence goes on along the minus strand of NC_138155.1, from coordinate 9,886,523 downwards.
TTTAGCCCCTTTTCTGGTATGGTTCCAGGACCACGCAGTTTCGCATGTTTTCTTGCTCGCTTCACTTGATAACGGGTGAGCTTTTCGTACGGTTCGTGAAGCTTCATTAGTACGGGAATTGGATACCTGAATGCGTACATACTGAGGATCTGTGTCCTGAGTCCCGAGGTCTTGTCATTTCTGTAGGCTATCATCAGCGCTTCTAGATCCGAAGAGGGCTCCATCCCACGCTGAGAGGTGAGTGCTTCGTATAGCTGAGCTCCGCTTTCTGGTGCAACAATGTTGCACACCAAGAGACAATCCTCACTGGCTTTTTCAACACATTGTGACTTGGCCTCCGGGCTGGCACTTTCCCATGGAACGTCTAACTGAAATGCAAGCGGAGTGTGCTCTGCATTTGATTTCTCAGCCACAAGATGCATTGTGTTGTATATAGACAATAGGCAATCTTCATTAACAACACATCCTTGATATCTGGAAGTTAAATTTAGAATGATTAGACTTTTGATTAAAAAGAAAGGAATTGCTGAACGCACCGTCCAACTACTTCATGTGTTATCCCACCTTTCAGCAATGGTTTAACATTTTTGGTGGAGATATAAGAGCTATGTTATCGCTATTTTAAATGAAAGGACGATGGCACCAACGATGGCATTGATTTGTCTGAACAAGGCGAGTAAAAAGTTGATTGTTCTCGCTTATTACAGTAGGAGCGCAAATTGGAAGAGGGAGAGGGTGAAACAAGAGCGTTTATCATAATTAAACATGAAGTCGTTAAGCGGGGCGCTCTTTAGAAAGAGAAAGAGAGAGAGATAGAGAGGTGGGGGGAGGAGGAGTGGAGTTAGAGGGGAGTGAAGTGGAGTTAGGTAAAGGAGTTAGGTAAAGGTGGATTTAGGTAAAGGTGTGCTCTCTGATAAAAGAGTACAGTACATTAAAGTATTACACAATCACCTGCCGGGCTACAGTCGACGTAAGTTTCGTCCAGTGTCTTCGTAGGCGTTGGTATGTCCTTGAACGGCGTCGAAGATAAAACATTGCTGATAGTCAGCTTGGCTTGTTGCTTGGCAATCGTGGTAAACAGTTACATTTCTTCATAAATGACGGGGCAAAGACAAATATTTCAACTTTAATAAGTGAAAAAAAAAAAAAAAAAAACGGGTAAATTACATTGATTTCGTCTTTATACTGAGCTACTACACGCGCTCTCATTGGTCGATAGGTGTGTTTAGATGAGAATATGTAACCACTGTTGTGACGTTTTAAGATTCGTGCGTATTTTTTAGAATTATTTTGTAAAAGCATAGGAGACTTTTCTGTTTTTACAAAGCCTCATCTAAACACTCGTGGGGCTCGCAGAATTCTCGAAAGTTATGCAAACCCGAGACTACGTCTCGGGTTTGCATAACTGTCTCGAATTCTCCCAACCCTCCTCGTCTTTAGACGAGGCTATGTATACACGAAAAAAATTGCTCAATTGCTTAAATATAAGACTTTTCACTATGCTTATATAGTACCTGTTGCAACTTTCACCGATCGGAGGCTCATCTTCAGAAAAGCTTTGGAGCCACTTCGCCCCCTTTAGTTTTTCCTTGTGACTTTTTCGGCATGTTGTACAGATTGCTAACCAAACACAAAAAAATGACATGAATAACAAGGAACGTACACTAGGACTACATTTTGCCAGTCAAATTTCTACCGTGGTACGCTTTCAAGTCTTAATAATTATTTATTTAAAAAGTAGTATATTTTATACTTACGGGACCCTACTTGTGCCTTTTCGCCAAACAAAGCGTAAATCTCCTTCGAGGTCTTCAAGTTGATTACAATTCCTTCTTCAATTTTTTTAAACTTCCCGGCGTGTTCTTGGTATTGACAGGTTCTGGGGAACTGCCTATACCTGCCAAGGTTGTTCTGTGTTTTGGACACACAGTCATCTCTTTAACCTTGCTCGCACTGAGGTCAAATAGGCCAGCCCGAGCGAGAATTAGGTCGATCTCAGTGACATTCTCGCGTGACAAGTGACATCTGCGAAGGTGATTACTAATTTCCCCCACACAGTCGCAGAGAAAAATGATATTTTCTTCACCTCTATTTGGCCGGCAATGCTCGTTTAAGATCACAGAAAAAGAGCAAGTTTTCTCCACTGACATAATCTTGCTAGCATAACTGCTTCGCAAGCACTTTGTTTATCGATTATCCATTGATTTGCTCAGTTAAGAAGTTTGTAGATACGGTCAGCGGCAGTTCTTGAAGCGAACGACCATGGCGACTGGTATTTCAAACGTAATTACTCGATTTTCTTTTTACTTTTGACGCTACTGGTCTATTCGCCAACCGGAGAAATCGTTGATTCGTTTACCTACACTCATTTCACGGAACTAATTAGAAACATTGAATATTTTGAGATGACAGTCACACAAGATTGAGGAATCGAACCCTGCTTCCTGTGCTGGTCGTAACATTGGATCGGTCACCCCAAAACGCAGACCGTGTAGACTGTAGACTGCAGACTGCAGACTGTGCAGACTATGCAGACTGAGTACTTTTTTTCTAACACTTGACTCACTTTTTTCGCTTCTAGTGACAAAATAGTGTTCAATATCTCTTAATGTTTGTTATTTACCCACAGGCGGCACAAACTCAACATCTGATTGTTGATTTACGCGTTTAATAGACTTTCTATGGGAAATTCCCAATACTGATCCTAAATATACTAAAATCAAGCATAAAAATAAACTTCCATACATTCTGGGCGCAAATTGCGTCAATTTTCGACGGGTTTGTGGTTTAATTCATTTTGTCCAATTTGTTGTTGTTGTTGTTGTTGTTGTTGTTTCGATTTTCTTAGTCATCGTTCTCCTCTTAACTGATTCATAAAACAAAGCAAGGACAATGACTTTAAGCGACCTCGTCCCACAAATCGCTTTTGCTTCACAAAGCACAGAATCGCCATTAGACTAGGAGTATTTGATTCCCTCTTTCGCTTAGCTGAACATGACCGTAAGTAAACCTCGGGGAAAAAAAATGCTCGCATGAAATTTTTTCCTCGAGGTTTTCTTATTATGCGTCACGCACGATGGACTAAGCGAAAGAGGGACCACTCGTAGTCTAAATCGCCATAAAAAACACAACTGCCATAGGGACAGATAAATTAACCATCCCATCAACTCATCACGGCGACCGTACTGCGCTGAGAATTTCAAATGCTATTCGGTTTTCTATGATGGATCTTTCCATGTGCTAGGCTTTTTTGGCGTGATCACAGTCACACTCCAACAGCCATTTGGAGTTACACTTTGTCCACCAAGAGTAGAAAATGTTACGTGTGACATTGCATTACAAGTGAATTTTATTTCCACATTTTAAAAAAGCTTTACTTAAGCGTATTTAGGACTAAAGGGAGTTTTCCTTGCAAAATCTACAACACATCAACAGTCACAAACCACTGAGTTTGCGCGGCCTGTGGATAACAAACACTCCGATATATGATTGAACAGAACCAAAAAAAGTATGCCAGTCGAAAGTAAATGCAAAAACAAGAATAAGAAAAAAAAAAAAAGGTACTCGGTCTGCACAGTCTGCATGGTCTGCACGGTCTGCGGTCTGCAGTCTGCATGGTCTGCGTTTTGGCGTGACCGACGATGGACTGAAAAAGTGGAAATCATGTGATGATGCCATGAACGCAAAGCGGTGGAAATTTAAAGGTGACATTTTGAATTTTCTTCCTTAGCGTGATACCAGGTGATCTTCGTTTCTGAATAAGACAAAAAAATTGAAATTTATGTGCTTAGCATAGTGGTCGTACTATTTGCGTAGATGACCAGGTGCTGAATTTAAGACAATTTACTCCGTAGCTATCCTTTCATATACTCCAGTGCCAATAAATTTCATTCCACGGTTTCAAGGATCTATCTTAATACTTTTCAAAACAAATACAACAGGTCCTCCGAATAAGTCAGAATTATGAGAAATTTCGCTTTTCGCTACGCCACTTAGCCCACTTCTTGAAAATGGCGTTGACATTGTCCTGTTTAAGAGCTTCTGCCTGAGAGACAGGGGCAGACTTGGAAATGAAGGTCGGCCGATTTCGCTTAAAATTGGTACGCAAATTCGTTATGTGGACTTTTGTAATATGCCAAAGTTTCAGGTCCAACGACCATTTTTTAGCCGAGTTCTGGATATCAGCCCCTCAGGGGTCCTTAGAGGCTGATTTTTAGTGTAATTTTGGCACTTTTCATTCTCTCTTTTAGCAACGTAAAATTAATTTCAGGCAAAACCAAAACCATATTTGTAACGCCCTATCGTTAGGCTTCTCTCTAGCTCACAGGAAGTTTTCGTTAGCCTATGGCTGTGATCAGAACTTAGTCCTATTTGAAGCATATAGGGAGTAACCGGAAATGGCCTGTTTTTTAGACCGCATATTTTCCATGCCCATTTTTCATATCATGAAGCCTTAGTATCCCTGCAAAGTTCAGCCTTTAGTTTAGTAATACCAAGAAAAAAATACTGAGGTTGAGGCTTTTTTACTACGAAACATTTTTAGAGAAGTTACCTACTACGCACTTCCTGTCAAACTCTTAATTACTTTTTAGGAGAGATTTTTAGACACCAGCTGCACAATTAACAAACAATCAATGATCCCAAAGTAAATTATTTAAAGGAAATATGTATTTTCAAACCATAAACTAGAAACTTTCCTACTGACGGATTTGAAACTAAATTTTATGTAGCATTTGTACCCTGTACCCAGGGGACTGGAAGGTGAGGGGAAACTTTATATGTTGATAACAAGAAAAGTAATCAAAATGCAATGAAACAAGTTGTTTACTGAGTGTATAAGTTAGGTGGGAAAAGCTGAGGAAAAAAGCCTTATTTATGGGACTCTGCCTTGTTTCCATGGCAACCTTGCTTTGTCAGGCATAATTACCCTAAGTTTGACTTTTCTCATCTAATTCTCTGTTTTTTATTGACGTTTTCAAGGTTTCTTGGGACAAACATAGTTTTTTTTGCACCTTTTAATTCCTTTAGTACCCTTTCTCTTCTCTTTTAATTTTGTTATACCTGGCAAACTGAAACGATATTTTGATTTCATGAAATAGTCATGAAATCCAGACTGGTGGGTTCGATATGACGGATGTTTTGAAATTTATGACATTCTAACGTCACGTGCTTTCATAGCTGACTGTTCACCATGATTAGAATTTTAAGTCGTGAGTTTTTTTCTCCTTCCCCCTGCCAGAAGATCACAAATACCTTGTGTGACTAGTGGTACCGAAGTTTCCGACTTAATTGTGACGCACTCAGAGGTGCTTTCCTTCAAGCGTCCGTCCAGGCTCCTCTTTGGTATCGACTCTAAATAAGAATATCATCTTTACGATAGAGATTGCAAGTATTAGTAATCCTCGTGATACAATAGAGGGCCAAATTACTTCCTATTTTCGCCAGGAGATTACATTGTTTGAGCATGACACGCGAAGCGTCTCTACTCTGATTTAATATTGGGCATGTGAAACTACTTAATTCATCACCAAGCCCTTTCGACTTTTCAAGTGAAACAACATCCAATATGGCGTCGAAAATGTTAGAAATTGAATTGTGGGCGGGTACTGGGTAGACAATTTAAGTTAGAGATATTTTGTTTCAATGTGTATGCAGACGATGATGGAACAACGATCCTTGAACCAGTGGAACGAATTAAAGACATTAAAGCGTGTAAAAAAATCTTTGAACGTGCAAAATAAATTTATGTCTGATGAACATGCATGCAGTCACTCTAACCTTGGATACTTATGGATGCAATAGGTATTACAATGCCAAACGCCTGAAATATGCTATCTGAAATGTCAGCGGTAACCTTCTTTGATTTCTTCAAAAAGGGTGCTGACATGGCCCACTTTGGCCACGCAAACGAGTGAATTTTCGGCGGTGACGTGGGCAGTCTTCTTTAATTCATACTTTAACTTCCATTCGGGGAAATTTTCAACTCTATGGTAAGTGGCCAGTTTATTACCACCAGTGCCCACTTTAATTTGGCCAGCAGGTGGGTAACATCTCGATCTAATGTCACTAACGGGAGAGTCACAGCAGCCTCTGGCGGCTTGTTATCTCGTGCCCTGCATATGTCATCTTCTTTCCAAATGGGACACTGTATAATCATGTTTTCAGTTTTCGAGGAGACTAAATTGTAATAGCCAGACTTTTTCAGTTTAAGCAAGCTCACTCAAATGAAACAAATTCACTTAAAGAATGAATAGATTTAATAAGTTTAATTAATTGATCACAGATAGTTTCTTTTCTTGTAAATAAACAATCCAGCAGGCAAGATGTCCATGTGCTGGCCATATATTCATTTCACGGTTGCATTTTATCAATTTACGACAGACTGAAGTAAACATGTAACGTAGTAACGCGTTCGGATTCTATACAAAACTGACAACTGCCTAGCGCATAGCACAGTCGCGGCCTACTGGTTGTTGGGAGCCGGTGATTATCATCTTGTTCAGGGAAGAAGAGCAATAACCAATTTGAGCTCCAGCAGGAATGAGGCGCTGGACTTTGTAACGACTTACCATACCACCTACACCAAGCATACTGGTCGTACTGGGGATTATCACTTCCTTTTTATGGAAATCGGAGTTAAGGGTCAGCAATTCTACAGCTAGGGTGCTATAAGCAGTAGTCTTTGAAGGAAAATCCACTCCTCCCCTGTCCTATCTTTGGATATATGCAATACACCGATTTAGTCTGGATCTGTGCGGACTGAGAAAGCAGCAAAAGGAAAATCCCGATAGAGAAAGGGAAAGTGTGCCAACGAGTAATTTTCTGGTAATTTAGTCAGACATTCAGCGACTTGGCGGGGAAAACGGACCGTCTTGGACTTCCCCAATTTATAATACCTAGGCCGTTTGCACCGGGGGACTGGGTATGAATACGTATTCTGTAGCATATCCATTCGTTCTTTAGGTTCTCATGCAAGTTCTATACCTGATGATTCTCTGCAGTATCAAGGGGACAAATCTAGACGGGAAAAAACTGAATTCCAAGACAATCATAGCCAGCAAACTTCAGATAAGTTGGCGTGTCCTGACCTCGTCACGTACGGTATGAACCAACCTGAATTTTCATTACTCGCAGCGATGCACTCACGATCAATTTATCGCTGGGGCTAAGGTTTTTAATGTTGCTTCACTTTTAATGGATTATAAGAAAGGGGCGTGCCTCTAAACCGTATAGACTGGAATAGTGAGACTGCATTTAATTTTACAATTAGCTATAAATATATTCGAAATTTATTCGAGGTTCAAAGCGATTTTCATGAGAGACATGAGAGACGTGATTGCATTTAGAGTGACTGATAAGTTGTTTTTCTTCAGAAAAGAAGTCCAGCAACTCCATTATTCGTAATTTTCAAGACTTCTTCCACAAAATTTGTAACCGTTGCCGGACCAAAATCTGATCGGTCGTAAAAAAGTCATGAAAATTTCTGATTAACGGCAAGCCTTTTTGGTTAGAATTAACTTCACAGTCTCTAATTCCCGACTTAGAAGTAAAAAAGGTATTTATCGAGATCAAATGGCTGATTTTTACAGACACGCTTTGTTGAAACTTAAACCGGAAGTGGCCTGGTTAGTCATCTTCTCGTAAGTTTTTTCTTAGTAAAAAAAGCCTCAACCTTTTCTTGGTATTGCTAAACTAAGGGCTGAACTTTCCAGGGATACTAAGACTTCACGATATAAAACATGGGCATGGAAAATATGCGGTCTAAAAAACAGGCCATTTCCGGTTACTCCCTATATGCTTCAAATAGGACTAAGTTCTGATCACAGCCATAGGCTAACGAAAACTTCCCGTGAGCTAATGTTTTTACCCATAGAAGCCTAACTATAGGGCGTTACAAATATGGTTTTGGTTTTGCCTGAAATTAATTTTACGTTGCTAAAAGAGAGAATGAAAAGTGCCAAAATTACACTAAAAATCAGCCTCTGAGGACCCCTGAGGGGCTGATATCCAGATCTCGGTTAAAAAATGGTCGTTGAACCTGAAACTTTGGCATATTACATAAGTCCATATAACGACTTTGTGTACCAATTTTAAGTGAAATCAGCCGACCTTCATTTCCAAGTCTGCCCCGGTCTCTCAGGCAAAAGCTCTTAAGTGATTACAATGTTAGTAATTTTCCAAACTCCGGTTTGATTTTACCATTTGTTTTAGGTGCAATGAAGTATCTAATGGTGGTGTAATTCGTATCTTCGTACGCTAAATATACGCTCGGCAGCAAGCATCTCAATGAGGGCTAATTTCCGCTTCGTTAAAGGCCCAATTTGGGGGTTTTGGGTATCGATCAAATTCTCCTGAAAATCTCGACTATTATCAAGAATAAAAACCAAAGAAATGTCTTTTTCTTTTACCTTATATAAACCTTGTTTCGTGGAGAAATTTTGAAGGAAATCGAAACTTTGATCCGAATTAAATGGTCGATTCTTAGGTGGACAGCCTCTTAAGTAATAAATCATCGAACTCTTTTACATGTATGTACAGTGTATGTGCCATTAATATTGAGCATCTCTCAGTGATGAATGAATTTGTTCTAGAATGCTTTTGTTTATAGAACTTTTCACACATTAATATCTCAGTCGTAACAGTGGTCTCTGTGTTCTACAACAATTAGTACACAAGAAAATACACTCATTAAGATATTGTTTACAATAAAAACCAATGCCAATAAGCAATCATAAGGACCTTAAATTTATATTCCTTTAGAAATATCTCACCTGATCATGGTTACTTTAAAAATCTTTGATGCTTTAATCCAGGGTGCCCATGCGTACGCTGTTCACATATTTACTGACAGGAACACGCATGTAATCGTACTGCAGCTGCTACTTGAACACTACTGTTATTCATACAAAGACATATCAATTATCATTTATTATAATATCTGCACACCAACATATGACATTCCTTTCATTAATATACAGTGTACTTCCTCGTTGGCTGTTTACTGAGTGTCAGTAGTTAATCAAATGTTAGGGGGATGGTACCCAAACTTTCACAGTGGCAGGCTCTGCCCCGAGATGCAAAGCAAACGTATGTAATTGTTATGAACTTCGCAATTTGCTTTCGAGAGCAAATGCAATTTGCTCTAAATAAGAAACTGGAACATTGCACTATAACAATGTACACACTCCCAATCAAAGGGCCGTCCAGGCTGTTTTGGTTGTACATATAACTGTACAACTGTACATTAGTTCAGCTTCCAAAAGAAAATCAGACTTTGTCAGGATAAAAAACTGATGTTCTTGCTTATCATATCTTAATGTGTAGTTCCAGAAGATATTTCCACCCAACACCTATTCATGGCCAGTCTTTAGAAATTACAAACTATCAGGAGGAGGAAGCTCTTAAAGAAAAAAACCTCTATGTGAGGTATGAATCTTTTCTTGAAAAAACAATGTCTGAGAAATCATTGATTTTAAGAAACAACACAACGTTTTTAAATACCTGTTTCAACAGAATCTTCTGTCATCTTCAGATTAAATTACAAAGTACAGAGTTGAATATATAGTGTGCGCAAAAAGCTAATTGAATATAAGAACAAAAGGAAACATGAGAATGTAAAATATTACAGAGAAAGTTTTAAATTAACACCATAAAGTTGATGATTTAGTGTAGGTTTTTCTCATGAATAGCTTCTTTTATCTTAAGCTGTAAGGTGGCGGAAGTGTGATCTAGGATACTGAGACGATCATTTGAGCACGAAGTACGGCATTGCTGAGAATTTTGTACGTGTTTTAAAATGTGAGAGGATAGGATCTTTCACACCAAACATGGTTCCGATTTTAAAGGATGAAAAGACTAACTTAATATCAATGCTGTTACAATAACGTTAAACCGGCAAAGTGGCGAATCTTTTTTTTTTTTTTTGCGCGATAAAAGAGAAAGAAGCAATGTAAGGTAATTTGAAGTAAAAGCTCCGTGTAGTGTCATAGACGAGTAAATGTGAGATAACGATTAATAATATGACTGTACTCCCCCGGCTTCCCTCCATTAGCATTTTGCGCACACTATATATTCAACTCTGTACTTTGTAATTTTAACTGAAGATGACAAAAGATTCTGTTGAATCACGTATTTAAAAACGTTGAGTTGTTTCTTAAAATTTCAACATGTCTGCTACTATCCAGACCTTTGGCAAGTCATTAATTACAAAATATGCCTGCTTTAAGAAATATCTTACCTGGTAATGCCAACTCTCAGAAAATTTTGTAATCTAGACTGCCTGGCTAGTTCATACATTTGACAAGTTGACACCTCGCATTTTTGTAAATTTGTGCGCTTCAACGTCGCATTACAATGTAGTAGCGTTGGTCAACTAAAAACAGCATAATTTGTACCCCAACCAAAAGCAATGGAGCTAATAAAATGAAACAGCAAATCAAAATCAAGGAAGAGCTTTATTTGCAGACAGGATTTACATGCATAATCGTCTACTTGACATTTAGACTATAAGCATTTCGCCGAACCGAACTAATTGGACAACAACGAAATAAAAAATCTACATTGTACAGCCACCAAAAGATGAACACAGCAGGGGTCAACGTGGCAAATCTGCGATGGCCATATAGCTAAAAGTGTTTGTCAGGATGTGTTCTAACTTTGTGCCAAATTTCACGCTTTTATCATGAAAGGCACAATTTGGCCACATTTGCACTTATGTTCTGGACTATAGGTATCATGAAACGCAAGTGCGTAGTAAGCGAATACGCTCGATGTTATTTTCACAGTACAAGGAAACATAAATCCATATCTGGTCTCAGCTGTTCGAAAAATCTCTCTTCCCACTACAGTGACTTATCTTATGGATAACATTGCGAGCAAGGGCAGAACATTTCGGCTATCAACATGGCACTGCAGCAACTTCTTACGCCTTCTTGCGGCTTGTGGTAAGATTCATAAGTTCTTACGGGTTCTTGCGGTTAGAATTTCAACTTCTTACGGCTTCTTGCAGTTGGACTTTCAACTTCTTGTGTTTCGAAAGTTCTTGCGGGTAAACCGCATAAACACGACACTTATACTTATTGCAGCGGTTTGCGTGTTCTTGCGGCGCCAGAACTTCTTACGCCACCTCTTGCCCGTGCATTATTTTTAGGCTGTACTGTATATTCTTGCCTCATTCACAATCCTTCTACTGGTCTTTCCAGTTTTACTTCTTCTTCTATCAGTGTCTTTTCAGGTCTACATTTTTTTTTTTTTTTTTTTTTTTTTTTTTGTTGTTGTGATAAATTGATTCTTCGGATGGAAACGGTTGCAACTCAGCAGGTCGAGATTTGTAAGGTCAAGGAAGGTTTTCAACTGAGCTCGAGTGTTGTAAAACCAAAACCAAAGTAACCACTCTAGCCAATCACAAAGGACAAAAGAAAATACAGTGAACCAATCAAAACTCGAATTAAGTACAGCCACAAAATGTCACAATTAGCCTAACTACCTAGAGTTTTGTAAATATGCAACAAAGGTGACTGAGTGAAGAAGAACAACAGCAAATACCGACACAATATCTCTCGGTTTAGTAAAAAAAAAAAAAAAGAAAAGAAAAAACAAAATTTAATTTCAGCTGAAAATTAAGTTTGAATTATTATTATTATTAACATTTAGGTCTTGTCCTTTTAGACTTAAATTCTGGGTGACGCAATTTGTAGTCTTGATTATGACAGCGCCGCAAACAAGTCAACCCTTGTTTCATTTGACTTGCACACACTAGGCGTAAAATTTTCAGCAACACTACTACTACAGATCCTCCCTCAAACTTTCAGTCGTTTATCACAATTTTTCAGAATCATGCAGGATGTAGACAACTTTGGAGGTGATTGTCGGCGATTAACATTTCAGAGGAAAACTCTGTTTCGCTTGCTTTCGTGATATGTTACATTCAACTCAGAAAGTGAACAACGTTCGTCAAATTTTGCCGCCTTTTCATACCATCCCTTTCTTTAGATCTTACTGAAAATGTCCACATCACCCAGTAGGTTGAAGAATTAAAAAAAAAAAAAAAACTCATTCGCACGCGTTGGATACGAGATGATCAAAACAAACTCGGGGTTGAATTAAGTACTTGGAACGTTCGACGTCTGAATCAGTTAAGAACAGCCGGGAACTTCGGCTTCGAAACGGCTTTGATTCAGACGTCAAACGTTTTATGTGCCAAACTTCATGATTAAATTAATATAAAACTTACGCTTTGCCCGAAAATCGCTGACATTTTTACGTGATTTGGTTCAAAATAAATGTTGCCACTTAACACCTAGAGAAATAACTTTGCATTTCAACACACTACGGTGTTTGAATCTAGTTTAGAATCTCTTCAGTAATAAAAACTTTCAATTTTTCATACATTTTAATCCTCATTTCTATTTGTTACGGTCATTTTAGAGATATCCGAACAGCATGTGTTCACCAAGTTGTTTGTCTAGCTAGAACATGTTTTTATTGCCAATTACGCATTTTAGTCTGATTATATATTATTGCCACTGTGTAAACCTTTTTTTCTAAGCATATATTTTACAAGAACATCGCAGCTGACATTTACGAAATTTTAAGAACATTTTAAGAATAAACCCGAGGCTGAGATCTTGAAGAGAATATAATTTTGTGTGTTGAAAATTTTTGATTACAATGCAGTTATAACGGAGATCCGGCGATCCGAAGTGCCACCAAGTGGAGCTCCTTACTCATATAGGAAAGAAAAGGGAACCCATGAGTTGATTTTCTCATGGTTATCATGGCTAGCGGTATTGCTCGTTGACGCGTACGCACGACGACGACGGCGGGGTTGCCCAACATGGCGGCCATACTCCAAATAATAGCGGAGCTCCGGCGGACCGAAGGGCCGCCAAGCGGAGCCCCATGCTCATAGGGCAAAGAAAAAGAAACCTATGAATGAATTTTCTCATGGTTTTCATGGCTAGCGGTATTGCTCGTGGGCGCGTACGCACGACGACGACGACACCATATGTCAGTTTAAAAGTAATCTTTTTAAATCTATTAGTCTATAATTTACTTTTGTATTTTTAATATATTTTTTAATTTGTGCATTTATTTTTTAATAATTTAATGTTATTTTGGATCGGGACCTTTCTGTAGATCACCTACGGGTGAGAAAGCGTCCCGTTAAAATATCATTACTCCAGCTAATAGGTTGACAGAGACATGCACCCTCGGTTTGTAGCGTAATTACCTCTTTCATATTGGACATCCATGTTATCGCGGGCTCAAGTTTAAAGCTCATCTAGGTCATGTGCTTTTTTGAAGTTAACCGCTGACTAAGTGCTGGTTTCGATTAGATAGCGGGCTCATGTCAAGTTAACTTGCTGGCCGGGTTCTTCGGAAGTCGGTTAACGCTAACCCAGTGATTATAAAAGTTAACCGAAGTATAATTTTTCTTGTATACAAACGTTTTTCACTGCTTTTTGTGTATTCTGAGGACATTGAGAGAAGAGCCCTTTTCACGGTTAATTTTTTTCATTTGCATTACAATATAATCCAACGTGGATGCGCGGCAATTTCCGGCTAAAACTACAAAATAGGCCGAAATTGCCTAACATACATGCTAGATTTTATTGTAATGCAAATGAGCAAAGGTAACCGTGAAAAGGGCTATTGAAACTCAAAACAGAAGACCAAACAACAGAAATGGAAAACTCCACCGCAAAGTTTCAAAACTCAAATTAAAATTCTCTCCTTTCTTGGGTTAGCTTAATCGGGCTTTGAGCAACCCGGCCCAGAAGCTCCGCTTTTAGGCTTGGCTAAATCTATTTATTTTTTCTCAAGCATCTGAGCGGGCCGGAATCCTAAATCCTCGAATTTGATTGGCTAATCATACGCACGTGACCGGTCCAGCTTTCTACGATACGGCCCACGGGTCGGATTTTTTTCCCGCTGCCTAAATTCCGCTCCTAAAAGTTAGCGGTAATCGTCAATCTTTTGCCTTTTTACATATCCATCGACGATTAGTCAACGCAAGTTTATCTCTGTTCACTTTAAAATGGCAAGGAAAGTCACTGTAAGCAAATTCAGTTGAGTGTTTTAAAGTTGTGAGAGTTTTGTTTGTAGCTTGGCGCTGTAATGGCGCGTAATCCTGTGTTTCTCTCGCCGTAAAATTTTAGTCAATTTCAGTCGAGTTTACCTCTCTAATCGTTGCTGTATTTAGAAGAATTTCTGTGGAATACACTTAACGAATTTCCTCGCTTTCTGCTATTCAATTTACGGTAGAAAAGTGACGAAGTGATTTTAAAAACAACGACTGACCGAAATTGTTTTTGTAGTAAAACTTCAAACTTCGCACGAAATTTCACACCGCAAAAACAATTTTGGAGAACTTAACTGGTGAAATAAATGCAACTAACACAAAGTAGTTCGAAAGAAATCTGTTTTTTTTAATACATCTTTCTTTGTCTACTATCTGAGTTACTCGCTGGTTGCCGAGAATTTTTAAAAATCGTTAGTAGACGGCGCGGAAGCCAATTCAATGACAAGAGTTGCGTAAACAAACCCATTTGTAATCTGTAAAACTAATTTACTGTAGGAAAAAAAAAAATGAATAAACATGTTATTTGCCGGCTTAGGCTCGGTCCGTATGGTGAAAAACTGTGACCTCGGTCACAGGTTTTCAACATACGGACCTCCCAGCCGGCAATTCATTACCGAGCGGTTTGTACACGCAAATCCGTTGGTGTCGTTTTTTTGCGAAATGCATAATTGTATCTAGGTATATTTAACAATTATTCCATGAGCGCGCTGAATGAAATTGCAATTAAGTAGAATTCAAGAAACGTCTATCAAATGAAGGAGATATAACCTTGGTCAGAAAGTTTGAAAAGCGTTCAAGTTCGAGTCATGGAGAAGAGCCAAACAATGGTGCACTTGCACTTTGCCATTGTAATAATGCTGCGGAAAACTTTGATCGCCATTCATGTGACAGGCGTTGTGCCAAAATTATTCTCGACAAGATCTCTCTCAGGATTCCCTTGCTTTGAAAGCCTTGGCATTTCGAGCTGTATGTGTGGAGCTCATTGTTGGTCAGTTTTAGAGTCAAGGACAGAAACTATCTTAGCGTCAGACTCATCTTCAGAATCTCCGAGGCCACCCTGGTGGTTTTTCGTGGCTGGTAAAGAACCGGGCTTACTTCGATTCAGCTCAAAACACTCAACTCCTTGAGGTGTTTTTCGCAAGGACAGAATTGTTGGCGCTAGCTGTCGTTGATTCTCTCGTCGTCGTCGGCCAAAAAAGAGACTGAGATGAAACTAGGTCGTCCTCTGTAGCTGTGCGAGATTCTTGCTCTCGGCTGATCCGAGCTTGCTTAGTCGAACAGTTTCCTCATCTGCTCATTGGAAACTGGTTTCTTATGGACTACGCCGGCAATTATGCCTGTTTACCTGCGGCCTTTTACAAATGCATATGCTCTAATAATTTATTTGCCTGGTCAGAGATAATGGAAAACGGTTTGTTGTGCGGCGGCGTGTGAACGAAATGATCAACTGGCGGCTTTAATGGATTTAATCAATGAACTTTTGCAATACGTGTCATCTTTCTTCCTCGCAGACGAGTAAAAACACTTCAACTGAACATTCAGTTCTTCTTTTGACATTTCTTAAATCGGTTTCGAAAATTTGGTGCCACCAGGACTAGCAAGCCATTCTGTTCAGGTAAAATTTGTTTTTGTTACATAATCTTCATGAATGCGTAAAATCTCGCCGGTGATATTTTAATTTTGCAACTTTAAGGGAAACTTAACGTATACGTGCCGTTAAATAATCTTATCTCGAGCTTTGTTTTTTTTTTGTTGTTACTGGGACGGCATTGTCCATAATTCCCTGTATTTCCTGTGTAGATAGCTCACCGAATGTGCTTTTTTTCATCCATTTTTTTTGTCGGCGAAACTTCGCTTCACGCGAAAAAGCTCATGCCGAGCGACATTTGCCGCTTTCATTTCCATATAAGGTCAAACACAGGTATAATGGCTGCTAACCGAGATCCAGTGAACCAATCAGAAAGCTAGAATTGCATTATCCGAGGATGAGAATTAAATAAATACAGGTATACTTGATTGTATTGTTAAACTCCCTGAGGAAGTGTGCGCTAGTCACACGAAACGCGTAGGAGAAAATAAAAACGTTTTACAACTCAAGTAGTTCGCAGACGTGCTGCTCACTGGTTTTACTTTAAAAAATTTTTAAAAAATTTATATATATATCTGACCGGATTCGCAAAAACATAGCCATAGAATTTGACTTGTCACTGATAATTTTGCTACAATTCTGTCTTAGAGCTAGCTTTCCACCAGGCTTATCGTAGCTCAAATAGCTGCAAATAACTCTTCTGTATGCCTTTTGAGGCCAAGAAGACTAAATTCACCGTCTTTTCGTTGAATCATGAATTGTACAATTTAATTAAGAGTGCTTTTAACATGAAATTGGAGTCTAAATCAACACGAACGTACAGATATCAAAACCGCGGCGGAGAGCCGATCTATTGCTTTCTAAAGGCCTGCATCGTCCTAAATGGACTGGACAAGAGCTTCCTACATCGAGAATCCATTGAACTTCAGACAAACTAGGCCATAGTTAGCAGTAAGCGAACACTCAACATGTTGTCGTTACGTCAATTATCGCCCGGAAGCCACGCAAATAAATCTCTTCCGCGCTAGCGAATCACAGTTCACAGTTCTGATACTTAGCTAAGCCGAGAACGCCTAAAATTGATAAAACAAGGAAATTCTACTCACGATCAGCGCTTGAACTCATGCTCTTCTTCTCTCCTCGTGGCCATGTTTTGCTCGCAAATAGCAATGTCCCGGATGTACTTCAATTTTGTCGACCGCGGAATGGGACATCCAGATTTCAACAGATTTTTGCCTAAGTCTTTAGCTACATCAAAGTTCAGAGCAAATGACGCCAACAGCAGCTAGAGATGTCTAGTCCATTGAACGTCTAAGCCCTAAATCGATGTGGCTAAAGAGTTTTGCTGTCTAAAGCATGCACAACATTATCGCCACAGGGCAAACGGCCTACTGTTAGGGGACTAAATGTGACCCGTACAGTTTACACATCTCCTCAGGCCCGCCTCACGTACGATAATGGACGACGCTTACTAGCAAATCGTTAGACTTGGGCCTTCATTGGACTTAATGATGTCCTCGGGCAGACTTCCTTTAGACAGCAAATACAGAACGCTAATCGGTCGCTCCTTGTCAGAGTCACCGCGCGAACTGAATTCAGACGAGTGTAGCCTGGGCTAAACTTAACGCAAATTGAAAAGGGCGGGGGGTGGGGGTCGATAAATAATGAAAAAAATACCTAAATAAATGAAACATGCGGCAAGGAGTTTCTACAAGCTGCTGTCATAGCGAAAGGAGGAAAAAAAAATAATCAAACAAAGAAATGAAAAAAAGAAAAAAAAAACAAATAAATCAAAAAACACCTGATTCAGTCTTTAACACCGTTTTCATAAATCCAGACGTATATTTCAAGAGAACAAGACTGCATGACCCAGAAAGGTCGAAAAACGAGCGTGTCTAATTTCTGTCGATCTTTCTAAAGCATTTAGAGTCAAACTAGGGAATTCCCTGAGTAGTTTAGGACATTCTGTGCCAATATATGTCTGAATTTATGAAAACCGTGTTAAAGACTTTGCACCAAAATAGCGGGCATGTTTTTGGAAAGTCGGTTAGATATATATATATATATATATATATATATATATATATATATATATATTTGTATGTATATATATATATATATATATATTTGTATGTATATATATATATATATATATATATATATATATATATGTATATATATGTATGTATATATATATATATATATATATATATGTCTGGATTTATGAAAACGGTGTTAAAGACTGAATCAGGTGTTTTTTGATTTTTTTTTTTTTTTTTCATTTCTTTGTTTTTGTTTTCTGCTTTCGCTATGACAGCAGCTTGTAAATCTTACCTAGCATGAAATGTAGGAACTCCTTGCCGCATGTTTCATTTATTTAGGTATTTTTTTCATTATTCATCGACCCTCCCCCCCCCCCCCCCTCCCCTTTTTCAATTTGCGTTAAGTTTAGCCCAGGCTACACTCGTCTGAATTCAGTTCGCGCGGTGACTCTGACAAGCAGCGACCGATTAGCGTTCTGTATTTGCTGTCTAAAGGAAGTCTGCCCGAGGACATCATTAAGTCCAATGAAGGCCCAAGTCTAACGATTTGCTAGTAAGCGTCGTCCATTATCGTACCTGAGGCGGGCCTGAGGACATGTGTAAACTGTACGGGTCACATTTAGTCCCGTAACAGAAGGCCGTTTGCCCTGTGGCGATAATGTTGTGCTTGCTTTAGACAGCAAAAATCTTTCGCCACATCAATTTAGGGCTTAGACGTGCAATGGACTGGACATTTCTAGCTGCTGTTGGCGTCATTTGCTTTGAACTTTGATGTAGCTAAAGACTTAGAAAAAAAATCTGTTGAAATCTGGATGTGCCATTCCGCGCTCGACAAAACTGAAGTACATCCGGGACATTGCTATTTGCGAGCAAAACATGGCCACGAGGAGAGAGAAGAACATGAGTTCAAGCGCTGATCGTGAGTAGAATTTCCTTGTTTTATCAATTTTAGGCGTTCTCGGCTTAGCTAAGTATCAGAACTGTCTGTGATTCGCTAGCGCGGAAGAAATTTATTTGCGTGGCTTCCGGGCGATAATTGACGTAACGACAACATGTTGAGTGTTCGCTTACTGCTAACTATGGCCTAGTTTGTCTGAAGTTCAATCGATTCTCGATGTAGGAAGCTCTTGTTCACTCCATTTAGGACGATGCAGGCCTTTAGAAAGCGATAGATTAGCTCTCCGCCGCGGTTTTGATATCTGTACGTTCGTGTTGATTTAGACTCCAATTTCATGTTAAAAGCACTCTTAATTAAATTGTACAATTCATGATTCAACGAAAAGACGGTGAATTTAGTCTTCCTGGCTTCAAAAGGCATACAGGAGAGTTATTTGCTGTTATTTGAGCTACGATAAGCCTCGTGGAAAGCTAGCTCTAGGACAGAATTGTAGCAAGTTAGATTATCAGTGACAAGTCAAATTCTATGGCTATGTTTTTGCGAATCCGGTCAGATATTGAAATGAAATGTCACGTAACGGCTACTTTTTGGCTGAAATATAGAGGTAAATAACCGATTCCACTGCTTACCATGCTCTTGTTAGCGTGACTGGCTAATTTAACCCACAGTAAAGACATAGTGAGGTCATTTAGGTGAAATCGCAGAGGTTAAGCCTGTCTAAATTAGTGCCGCGGCGAACCAAATGATCAATT
The DNA here is from genome assembly GCF_964199315.1 of Orbicella franksi. Lineage (NCBI taxonomy): Eukaryota > Metazoa > Cnidaria > Anthozoa > Scleractinia > Merulinidae > Orbicella > Orbicella franksi. The sequence goes on along the minus strand of NC_138155.1, from coordinate 9,867,160 downwards.
TAAGCTCTAATTTAGTTTTGTTTGGCTCGTTCGACTCATTTTGCAGCGACTTTAAAGGCTTGTATAGGCATGGTATGGACTCTATTAAGAGTACACGAGGTAGATAGCACTCTCGGTGCGACATGGCTATATTTATGTACATTTTCTAACCGTTTTTTCAAAAACATGCCCGCTATTTTGGTGCAAAGTCTTTAACACGGTTTTCATAAATTCAGACATATATATATATATATGTATGTATATATATATATATATATATA
>NC_138155.1:9779400-9861900 GCF_964199315.1 Orbicella franksi | reverse complement strand
CACATTAAGTGGATTACCGTGCATATCTCCCTTCGACTGCATTGGGGAACCAGCCACACTGGCTCAACGCTGGGACAAGTGGAAAGCTGAGTTCGAACTATTTGTGGCAGCTTCGGGGGTTGAAGACAAAGTGCAAAAGCGAGCTCTACTTCTACATCTCGCAGGACCTGGAGTCCGTGAAATTTTCAAAACGTATTCAGCTGAAGTGCGAGGAGACAACAAAGAGTTCGATAAAGCGATGAAGTGTCTCTCGGACCATTTCAAAGTGAAGAAGAACGTACCTCTAGCGAGACAAAAACTGCTTGCCAGCCAGCCGAATCCGGGCGAAAAGATCAACAACTTCGTTACGCGTTTGAAAAGTTTAGCGGAACACTGTGACTATGGTGAAGAAGAAGATAACCAGGTGAGAGATATTGTGATTTCGCATATCACGAATAAGGAACTGAAGGGCAAATTCTACCGCGAAGAAAACCTTAGTCTGACCAGACTTCTGGAAATCGTGAGCACCTATCACCATAAGGATGCCTTGGTTCTCGTAAGCGAAGAAACTGTGAATCGTACCTGGGAAGACCGAAGTAAGGGCGATAAAGGAGCGAAGAGCAAGCAGCCATGGCAAGGCAAATGTTGGAGATGCGATAAGACAGGTCACATGGCGAAAGATTGTAAAGTTTCTCGTAACCATACTTGCAGCAAGTGTGGAAAACGTGGGCACATGGAGGTCTGTTGTCACACGAAACAGGATAAACATGGCAAAGGAAGAGGCAAATCTGGAAGAAAACGAGAAGGCGTACGAACCATAGGCGACCAGCCTGACCAAGATGACGTGGAAGGAAGCGAAGTCAGTAAAGATGATGGATTCTATGTCTTTAGCACCTCAGATGGTGAGTCAAACACTTTACCTCTTATGATTGAAAGTGAACCTATCAATGTCATCATAGACTCAGGTGCTACCTGCAACTTAATGTCTGAGCAAGTGTTTGATAAAGTGTCCAATGGAAAGCTAGAGTTGTTAGAGACTGACAGGAAAGTTTATGCTTATGCATCTCAGCAGCCGTTAAAGCTTAGAGGAAAATGCATGCTGAACATTAGTGTACCTAATACACAAACGTCGTTGAAAGCTGAGTTTTTCGTAATGCCAGGCTCCGCAGACACATTGCTGGGCAGGAGCTCTTCTGAAGAATTAGGTGTCTTGAAAGTGGGTGTTTCTGTGAACGCTTGTCAACTCAAAGATGTTACTGATAAGAAGGCTGCCCTTAAGGCAAAGTACCCTCAAGTGTTTACTGGTCTTGGAAAATTGAGAAATTTCCAATTAAAACTGCATGTAGATGAAAGTGTCACCCCAGTTGCTCAAGCTATGCGAAGAATTCCATTCAGCAGGAAACAAAAGGTTGTTGACAAACTAGAGGAACTTGAGAAGCTTGATGTGATAGAGAAAGGGAACGGTCCAACAAGTTGGATTAACCCCCTTGTTAGTGTCGAAAAGCCAAATGGTGATGTTCGCATATGTTTAGATATGAGACAAGCCAATCGAGCGATATTAAGAGAAAAACATCCTGTGCCTACCATTGAAGAGACACTGCAAGAAATTTCAGGGGCAAAAGTGTTCTCCAAGTTAGATTTGAACATGGCATTTCACCAAGTAGAACTTGCTCCAGAGTCAAGAGACATTACCACTTTTGCAGGACCTAATGGTCTTTACCGCTACAAACGTCTGATATTTGGTGTCAATATGGCCACTGAGAAGTTCCAACACATCATCTGGCAGATACTCAAAGATTGCCCTGGCGCTCACAATATTCATGATGATATCCGTGTAGTTGGCGCTTCTGAAGAAGAACATGACGAAAGGTTGAATCAAGTCATGAAGAAATTAGAAGAGAGTGGCTTAACACTGAATTATGAAAAGTGCCAGATCGGCGTGAATAGCATGGAGTACCTTGGTAACGTGTTAACTGACGAGGGATTACAAGTATCTGGTGACAAAGTTGAAGCCATTGTGCAAGCACCAAGACCAAAGGACCAGTCAGAGCTGCGAAGCTTCCTTGGTTTGGCACAATATTGTTCAAGGTTCATTCCAAGCTTCGCGATCATTGCCAGCCCACTGTGGGATCTAACCAAATCACATGCCAAATGGAAATGGGGCACTGCTGAAGAGAAGGCTTTCCAAGCAGTCAAAATGCAGCTGACGCGGGCACCAGTCATGGCATTCTTCAAACAAGGAGCGGAGACCCGTGTCACCACAGACGCCTCACCAGTAGGTATCGGAGCTGTCTTGGAACAAAAGCAAGCTGATGGCCTGTACAGACCTGTACACTATGCTAGCCGAAAACTAACTCCACCCGAGAGCAGATATTCTCAGTTTGAGAGGGAGGCACTGGCGGTGAAGTGGGGCTGTGAGAAGTTCTTCCTGTACATCCATGGAAATGAGTTCGAAATTTGCACTGACCATAAGCCGCTGGTCACTGTGTTTGGTCCACATTCAAAACCACCTTCAGCCAGAATTGAAAGATGGTTGTTATACATGCAGCAGTTCAAGTTTAGCATCAGACACATCCCTGGCAGAGAAAACGCCGCTGACGCATTGAGCAGATTGCCAGTAGATAGTACTCCTGATGCAGCCATCAAGCAGACAGAAGAATATGCACGCAGCATAGTTGCTGATGCCATACCTGCAGCATTAGCACCCCGCCAAGTTGAGAGAGAATCAGAGCGAGACCCTACCCTGCAACTGGTTCGCCATGCCATAACTTCTGATGATTGGTCGAAACTCCAAGGAACAACCTACAAAGCTGTTAGAAATGAACTCTGGATAATGGGACAGCTGGTTATGAGAGGAAACAAAGTTGTCATTCCAGAAAAGTTGTGGAACCAGACCATTCAACTGGCTCATGAGGGTCACCAAGGGATGGTGCGAACGAAATCTCGATTAAGAGAGAAAGTATGGTGGCCAGACCTTGACAAACAAGTTGAAAAGTTAATCCGAGCCTGCTACCCATGCCAGCTGGTTGGACCCAGACCAAAGCCAGAACCAATAAGGTCAACACCACTGCCTCAAGGCCCATGGAGTGAAATTGCTGTGGACTTACTAGAGATCCCAAAGAAGGGACACTTGCTCGCTGTAGTTGACTATTATTCTAAGTGGCCAGAAATAGCTTTTCTGACCAAGACAGATGCAGGAAATGTGATCAAATGCATGGAGAGCATCTTTCGCACTCATGGTTTGCCTGAAACCCTCAGAAGTGATAATGGTCCACCGTTTGCTTCACGAGAATTTGAAGGATTCCTCGAGTACTTATCGATTGATCACAAGAAGGGGATCCCGTATTGGCCTCAAAGTGATGGCGAAGTAGAGAGGCTCAACAAAACCCTCCTGAAGGCAATCCGAATAGCACAACTGCAAGGCAAAGATTGGAAGAGAGAAGTACAAGACTTTCTTTTCCAGTATCGCAGCACTCCCCATACAGTCACTTCACTATCTCCAGCTGAGCTCCTTATGGGCAGAAAGTTAAGAGATAAGTTGCCACAGGTTAAACCTTCTCGTGACCAGGCTACTGAAGCAGAGTGGCAAATTCTTCTCAGAGAAAGGTATGCTCGCAGGAAGCTAAGAGAGAAAGAGTATGCTGACTCAAAGAGACATGCCACAACAAGTGACATTGCAGAGGGCGACATGATCCTGCTACGTCAGAACCGCGAGAACAAGTTGTCACCAACATTTGAGCTCGAGCCGTATCGAGTAGTAGAGAAGAATGGAAATGCAGTTATCATTGAGAATTCTTCTGGCCAAAGTAAAATGAGGAATACTGGTCACATGAAGAAGTTTGTAGACCCAGGTGCTTCAGGAACTGAGCCCCCGGCTCCGTCAAAAACAACTGACACACCCAAAGAAGGAGCTAGTTTCGAGCAAGATTCGATGGTTGGAATTCAGCCGGATTCCCAAAGACAAACTGTACCTTCTGCAGTTCCAGAAAAGCCAGGTAGTCGTCCAGTCAGAAAAAGAGAGAGCCCTAAGTGGATGAAGGACTTTATTTGCCAAAAATGACTGAACTCTAAAGACTGTTTATCGTGTATCAATTGTCGACATTTTATTCATTTGTTTTGGGACATTGAACTGAAAGAGCCAAGATTAGTTCATATGTTTTTTTTTTTTTATTAGACTTTGTGGAGCTCTTTATTAAGTTAGGGAGGGATGTAGTGTATGTCCATATATGGTATTTCCTTATTTGGAAGTGACCATGTGCTTGAATAGAAGAGACCATCTAAAATGGCGGATTAAAACGTTGTGTTGTCAAATCCAGTCTCTGTTTGTTCCGCAAACACCACACTTATATAGTCCAAATGTCGAGTAGACGATTATGCATGTAAATCCTGTCTGCAAATAAGGCTTTACTTTGATTTTGATTTGCTATTTCATTTTATTAGTGCCACTGCTTTTGTTTGTGGGTAAATGGGCCCTATTTTCTTAATGAGAGGTTATTCCTCAATGCAGTATTTACACTTAATATGGAAATGTTCCTCAAAAGTGAGATAGTACTAATAACAAAAAAAAAAAAGTGCGAAGAACTTTACTCGGTAAATTGAACAGTGTAAATGACATTTACATACTTAAAAAAGAATTAGGGCGTAGAAGTTCTTGCTCGCACCAATTCTCGGCAATAAAAATAACTATTACGTACATATATACACCATTTAGTTGGTGAGAGGGCTCTCCTCTCTCCACTCTCTCTCTCTCTCTCTCTCTCTCTCTCTCTCTCTCTCTGCTCTCTGCTCTCTGCTCTCTGCTCTCTTCTTCACACTAAGTTTTTTTTATTAACTAACTCATTAACCGAATGTCACTGACTGTTTCGTTGTTGGGCATGCATACTTTTTTGCTCGTCTAAGAAACTTTCAGTTTCTTCCTGGCTGTTTCCTTTTTCCTGTCCGGTACCAATACGTTTGTGATATAACTTTGTGAATTCTCTATTCTCAATTTTATCTCCTCAGGGTGATAGAATGCACTCTCAGAGTGTTCAATCCTTGTTTTCAGTCGCTACAGTTTTCAGGAAAAAAGCAATAGTTTTCTTGATTTCCTTTTACTTTGTGTTAGGACCTTTTATAAACATGCCCGTAATTGGCCCATGGGCGTTACGGTAGAATAATTTTCAAGTAAAGAATTAGATCCGTTTTAGTGTTAAGTATTTTTAGATTATTATGAAGTAGGCATTTCTTTTTATTTTTTATTTTTTTTTTTTATTTTAGTCGCACGTGATGTTTTATGATTTTACCAACGTATACCATGTAAATGTAAATAATGCACTAGAATTAGCCAATCAGGGTGTGCATGATATCGGCTTTAAACACAAACCATATGTAATAAATGTATGTAAATGATATTTTTATGACAGAGAACTGGACAGGGCAAGAACGTCTTCTTCTTTTGTAAATTTATATATTCATTCCTCTCAGCGCTGTCAAAATGTCTCAGGATCCTTCATTTTTGATACTCCATTATTTTCCACCATACCTAGCACAGAAGCTCACCAGATCCTAACTAATAACCAACATGTGTGTATCTCTGGCCTTTGCTGTGTACTACGTGTATATTCTGTTATCTTGCCTTAACTGCTAGAGGCAATTTTGACAGAGTTGTTTCAACAGTTTCACTTAAATTAATTTCCAGTAACAGCGCTACATGTAGCAGTGTTATTGAGTATGAACTTTATGGAGGGTTTTAAATTTTTATCTCGTTATGATTACAGAAGACAACAAAATATACATGTGTATACATAACTTGATGTTGGTGTTGGTTGCAAATCGTAGTTCATAATAGTCATCCTATTACAGATAAGGGAGAAAGTTCAGAAAGTTTAGAACATATCTTCCCCCAGCACACCTTCTGTCTACAGGTGCAATAATTGGGAGGTTATATATATACAAAGAGTAATATTAAGTTATGAACTTAACATTAAAATCTGACATTTGAACGCCTCCTTTGCTAAAATTAGTCACGATTTAATTGTTATCACTCCCTGTGAAGTCATAGACATTCCAGAGGCAAATTATCACCTAATGTGGAAGTCCTGTCTTCAAGTGAGAGAAAATGACACAAAAAAGTTACCATGAAAGTAAAAAGAATTGTGAATGTTGATATGGTGTACATTGTACATCATGTAAAGGTATTTGGTGAGTGCCAAAGGCATAACATTTCATGTATTGCTTTTTCGGGACAAATTATATAACAGTGACGTTTTAAAAGGTGTGATCAAAAAAATAATGAGTACATTGTCCAGGCAGTACCAGTTTATGGACGGCATATGCAGACAGTAAGAGGAACTGTAAGCATTACCGGGTAAGTTTGTTTTATGCTTTTGACTACTTGTACTTGGATTTTGTGTCATTTCATCACAAGAATAGGTGATGAAAGATGCAATAATTGTTGCAATTTATTTTTGAAGGTAAACTTACAAGTCTACCTATGTTGGATAACAGCTATGTGTAAACTGAATGTAAAGCAAACACACTGTTAAAGATGGGGTAACCCTAAAACTCGGAAACCGGAATCCGGAATCCAGAACCAAAAACCGGAATCCAGAAACCGGAAACCAGAATCCACAAATCAAAGAAAACAAGTTTTTCAAACACTCAAAAATTGTTTTGCTTACATGTCGATTTTTGCCTGTAAAAAATAAGCGGCCAAGTAAAAAGGACCTTAAACTTAACCTCTTTTGAAACAAAAATTCCCCATCTGTTGAAATTCGTGCAACCGTTATTTCTAGTGAGGGCTATATTTATGAGAATCTTAGCAAAGTGCGTCGTAATTTTATTCCAAGCACCCTGACAGCGTCTAAAATAAGCTTGCTGGTAATTAACTGCGCGGCCATGGGCCGAGCTCGGTTCATGTTCTACCCGTGGTTTTGTTTGTTTGTTTGTTTGTTTGTCAGTGACCAGACCCAAACTTCCTCTCGGCCAAATTTTGAATCATGCAACCTGTGATGTTTATTCGCCAAAAGCTGTTGAAACATTAATACAAGGACAATGTTACTTATATCGTTTTCTTTATTTGTGTGTAAAATATATTTTCCTTTGGTTTTATCGAAGCTTTGGATTTGAAGGGAAATAATAAATACGTTAAAAACACTAAAAAAGGGTATTACGTCAGCCACGAAATGCGCTGACGTTGCAACTGTCATTTTCGCTATGTGACAAATAAGATCGTGTTTACTTTGCAAGTTTATTTCGCCAGAAGCGATGGTCATTAATTTATTTGCAATTTTGTGAGTATTCGTGTGGGTTTCTGGAAATGAATCGAATTCTTTGACTGTTTCATTGCAGCAAGTTAAGGGATTTGAAGAAAAATTAAATATTTGCCGAGGTAAACAATAGCTTGTCAGAACTTGCAACGTTTAAGTTAGTGCTAGGAGAAAAAGCACAACTGTTTTAAAACTAGCCATGGATAGCGTAAACCCTCTGATTGTACGACTTGCATGACTACTTCAAAGAAAAAACAAATTAAATTTTGACTGTTCAGGAAGAAAGTTGTTTATTAATAGCGTGACACTCGTTTCCTTTTGTATCATTCATGGGCATATCCCGAGTGAACTTCCAGATTAAGACCATTGCATCATCATAGATTTCACAAAGGCTAAGAGTGATGGTGCAATAACTTATAACACAGTATGTGTTGATCAAGTGATGTGTTTACAGTAATCAATGAATCATCAAGGAATGCTTTGGAATGTGCACTGCGTTGTGGCTGTAGTGTTAACAAAACAGTTAAATTTTAAAAACGCGGTTATAAGATCTAAAAGATCTTCTTGTTGCCATTTTGGTTAATATGTGATCTGCAATTTACCGGAGGTATAAATTTACCCTTTATGTCTAGTAGATACTGAACAAGATAGAAAATGTCATAGAGAGCAGGATGTCCGTCAGTGGCAGCACCCTGTACATTGACGGTCACGCCCCCACTTTCAAAGGCTAACCTGGCTCATCTAAATATAAAATTTGATTTTTCCAACAGATACAAGACTAATTGCAGATCAACACTATTTCCACACTGATACTGTGACAAGTCAGCATTTCATGTTCTTGGCGGCCATCATATTAAAACAATTTATAGAAATGTTGCACACTTACTTCCGTCTGCTTCTCGCTTGCTAACACATTGGACCACATGTTGTTAAAAGATGCTAAAAGACTGCCAGAAACTTACCGCAGTAGCTTGAAGTGAGCAGGCTCCTGTGTTTGGGCCGGGGGCATGAGCGGCAAAGCCGCATGAATGCACTCGTTCACATGCCAATACAGAAAAACACTAGACTTTTTTGGTGCCATCTCCCTAGCATTTGATTCAAACGCGTTCCAAACTAAAATGGGTTTTTCCAAAATGCGAAATTCCGTCAAAAAGGTCAATTTTGTACACTATAAACCGCAGTTTTCGTTACAACATGAGGATTCTCGACTGCAGGCGCACGATTTACAGAGTCATTCCCGCCTAACACAATGAAAACACAACTTCAAAACGTTGTTGGGAATACTGACATTTACTCTGAACAGAATTCGACACCAAAAATCTTCTGTTAAGATTAAGAGTAACACACGGAGGCGAAGTTTGGCCTGAAAATCTGCAGTTAAGGAAGGGTGTTATTATCCAAAGGCCTGAAAGATGCAGAACAACTTCGGTGTTGAATTTCCAACATAATAGAGCATGGCGGCTACTACGCGAAAATTCTGCATTTCAGTTACCAAGAACCAGATAATGCAGAATTTCTGCAACTTAGCCTCAAATAAAATTTAGTATCTAAGACATACAACAACCAGCTTGAGATGCAGAAATTCTGCATCCTTATCCCTACGTAAATTTTAAAGTGAAGTTCTACAAATTTGTCGGATGCAGAAATTCTGCAAGTTCGTTCCGCTTTATTCACTGCTGTACGTACAGCAAAAGAATGATGCAGAAATTCTGCATTTCAACCGGTTTCTCATAATGCAGAAATTCTGCAATGTCTTAAGAATGGCTGACTGTTAGGATCGAGAAACGCCGGTCAACGACCCATTTGGCAAATCGCTCATATTTTGCCCAAAGATACCCTTAGGTGACCTTATTCTAAAAATCATATTATAAGGTTTCAGCGAATTTTTATTTTTCAGAAATTCGCGAAAATTTGAAAGCGCGGTCAAAGTGCGGTTTTTCGTGTAATAACATGACCGAAATAAGGTGCGAGGACGAAGCGCTGCTAAAGTCTTAAAATAAATTCAATTGACTTCAAACTTCACACAAATGTGGAACAACCACTCTAATTTATTCCTCGTTTTAAACTAATCTCAGATATGTTGATATAGTGGTTTTCCAAACCATTTTAAAAACACCTATGAATCGTGTGGAAAATAACAGCAAAATATAGGTCATGTTTAACAGCATAAAAATGCATCTGGTACCTCACTTTCCCATTATTTTACTTTACAGCCTTAAAATGTCATTATTAAACATATACCATGCCAAGTCTCATGCTCGAACTCGCAGTATTTCCCTTTGAGAAAAACGAAAATCTATGTCAATGTGTTGGGCGCAAATAACACAATAATTATACACGAACAAGAGACAAATCAATTTCAATGGCGAAAGTAAAAGGCTACCAGTAATTAAAATCCCGTCAATTCACTGCTATCAGTAGAAACATAATCTCCACTACATAAAAACTGTTTTTAGACGTTTTCGATCGAAACATTGCGCGTTAACTTTGCTTAATTTCCTGTCCGCCGTCATGTCTAGTTTGTCATCGTGTGTATTTCCTTTATGTAAACAACACTGTGAATGGTTGTCATAACAAACGCAAAGAGATTTTCTGGAACCTCGATGTTTTCGATTCTCCAAAACGCTTTAAGTTCGTTAAGACACAATAATGGATTAACTTGGAATGCTGTTTAGCATTGAGGACGTTAAAGGACCGTAAATTAATCGAGTTGAAATATCTTGAAGCAAATCAAAATCGCGCCCTTACGCTAATTGCTAAACAGCCGATCTCCGTTCAAGTTCAAGAAGTCGAGAGGTTAATCCGGCGATGTATTACCGGTACAACAACAAAATCAAACCGAGGTCATCAAAAGTGTAAGTTTAAAAGTGTAGTGGCAAGTTCGAAATAAATTTCGCCTATATAAATTGGAAACAAGAAGTGAAACGGTCTGACCCGAAACAAATAAACGAGATATTAATACGACTAATTTAATCCGAAAACATTACAGAAAACATACCTAAAAGCCGTCGATTCCCCTCAATACCACTCCATATTGCCTTAAAGAGGCCAAGCTTTAGGCTGTAAGAATCAGGGGCCTCATGAATGTGTTTTTATTATATCGGCAACCATGCTGCGTGGCTGTAGCTACAACTAAGAGCCATTCAAGAACAAGAAAAATAATTGCTCCTGGATAGGACAGCTTTAAAAAGCGCATTTCAATCTACTGTCACTACTTTAAACTTGTAATTGCCAAATGTTGAACATTTGCGCGAGAGCAGTGAAAGCGTGACTGGGCTGCTCGTAGGGTTGTGTGACTCATTTTACTGAGTGTCGAATATCAGCCACGCAGCATGGTTGCCGATATAATAAAAACACATTCATGAGGCCCCTGATTCTTACAGCCTAAAGCTTGGCCTCTTTAAGGCAATATGGAGTGGTATTGAGGGGAATCGACGGCTTTTAGGTATGTTTTCTGTAATGTTTTCGGATTAAATTAGTCGTATTAATATCTCGTTTATTTGTTTCGGGTCAGACCGTTTCACTTCTTGTTTCCAATTTATATAGGCGAAATTTATTTCGAACTTGCCACTACACTTTTAAACTTACACTTTTGATGACCTCGGTTTGATTTTGTTGTTGTACCGGTAATACATCGCCGGATTAACCTCTCGACTTCTTGAACTTGAACGGAGATCGGCTGTTTAGCAATTAGCGTAAGGGCGCGATTTTGATTTGCTTCAAGATATTTCAACTCGATTAATTTACGGTCCTTTAACGTCCTTAATGCTAAACAGCATTCTAAGTTAATCCATTATTGTGTCTTAACGAACTTAAAGCGTTTTGGAGAATCGAAAACATCGAGGTTCCAGAAAATCTCTTTGCGTTTGTTATGACAACCATTCACAGTGTTGTTTACATAAAGGAAATACACACGATGACAAACTAGACATGACGGCGGACAGGAAATTAAGCAAAGTTAACGCGCAATGTTTCGATCGAAAACGTCTAAAAACAGTTTTTATGTAGTGGAGATTATGTTTCTACTGATAGCAGTGAATTGACGGGATTTTAATTACTGGTAGCCTTTTACTTTCGCCATTGAAATTGATTTGTCTCTTGTTCGTGTATAATTATTGTGTTATTTGCGCCCAACACATTGACATAGATTTTCGTTTTTCTCAAAGGGAAATACTGCGAGTTCGAGCATGAGACTTGGCATGGTATATGTTTAATAATGACATTTTAAGGCTGTAAAGTAAAATAATGGGAAAGTGAGGTACCAGATGCATTTTTATGCTGTTAAACATGACCTATATTTTGCTGTTATTTTCCACACGCTTCATAGGTGTTTTTAAAATGGTTTGGAAAACCACTATATCAACATATCTGAGATTAGTTTAAAAAGAGGAATAAATTAGAGTGGTTGTTCCACATTTGTGTGAAGTTTGAAGTCAATTGAATTTATTTTAAGACTTTAGCAGCGCTTCGTCCTCGCACCTTATTTCGGTCATGTTATTACACGAAAAACCGCACTTTGACCGCGCTTTCAAATTTTCGCGAATTTCTGAAAAATAAAAATTCGCTGAAACCTTATAATATGATTTTTAGAATAAGGTCACCTAAGGGTATCTTTGGGCAAAATATGAGCGATTTGCCAAATGGGTCGTTGACCGGCGTTTCTCGATCCTAACAGTCAGCCATTCTTAAGACTTGGTGAAAATCCGATGTGAAATATATAGTTCACTGCATTAATAAGAAGGATAGATAAATTTTGTACTGTAGTAAAGAACATGCAGAAATTCTGCATCCCAACCTGATAATGCAGAAATTCTGCATCCCAACCTGATGATGCAGAAATTCTGCATCCCAACCTAATGACTCAGAAATTTTGCATCCCAACCTGATGCTGCAGAAATTCTGCTTTGTGTTAAAAACGCGATGACAATATGATGTGAAATAGTTCACAGATTGAATCGAAATAGTACAGAAACTTTGCTCCTCAGTGACATGCAGTCAAAAACATGCCATAATCATCTACTGGAGGCAATATTTTTAGATATTCAGCGCCCTTACTTTCCTAAATACAATAATTTTAAAATATTTTAAAATCTTAAAATAGTTTTAAAATATTTTGAAATAAAAATACTTGTGGGCAGCACGCAGCAACAACTAATGATCTTGTACAACTGAGTTCATTAATCGACCTGTTTCGTCTGCTAGTGAGACTTCGTTAGGATTAAACTACGAGACACAAAGATGGAACTTATTTTATGCTAAAACTTTGTAGTACAAAGTACGCTCCTAATACAGGGTGTGAATATCCTAAAAATAGGCGTAAACGTTTCCAGAATAGCAGGCGGGTCTCCCTAAATGAGTGAAGAGAGAGAGAGAGAGCTGTTTCTGGCATAACACATAAGCGCGCCTTTGATAAATGCTTGTTTGTTGCTACGGGGGTGAAATGACTAATACGGTATCTACAAATACTTATTTAGGGGCTTCTGAATGGTAGAATAATGAAGCGTAGAACAACCATCATCCCTGAAAAGAAGCAGGTCTAAAAAAGAACTCTTGGACTCGCTGATTTCGTAAGTTATCTTAATACATTCATCCTTAGTGTTAATAGCATGCAGAAATTTTAGAAGGATCTCACGAAAGCCATCCCAGATAACATATATGTCATCGATGAAACGCTGATAGAGAGGAAGATAGCGAGAAAACGTCCCAACAATGTCTCTCTCATGATAATACATGAAAGCGTTTGCCGCTGTAACGGCAAATGGTGTACTCACAGCTATACCAAAGTTTTGGTGGTATATATCAGCGCTAAATTCCGATTTGACAAAATTTTTCTCCAAAATAAGTCGGGTGAACTGAGCCAACAGTGGAGCCTGGGCCATCTTGGCCTCTCGGAGGAAGAGGTCGAGTGCTATAACTGCCTTTTGTCAATGTTCGGGTAAGGTGATGACACATTCACCGTGACAAGATAGCAATTTAATAACTCAAACAGGAGAGATAGTCTCCAAACATTAGATCAACTGACCAGAGTCACGCAATACCGTAGGCATAGCTAGAGAAGGTTTAACTATAAACTCATCTACAAATATGCTAATAGGACGCGTAATGTAGCTGTGTGAGGCGGCAATTGGCCTACCAGCCATGGGTGACTAATGAATCTTAGGAATAATGTAGAATTTAGCGGGATCTAAACTTCTAGGATTAGTGTAATCCTGACGAAGTCTCACTAGCAGATAAAACCGGTCGATTAATACACTCAGTTGTACAAGATCATTAGTTGTTGCGGCATGCTGCTCACAACTATTTTTATTTTAAAAATTGTAAGCTAAGCTTCTCTGTAAGCTTAATTTTTTTTTTAGCCGAGTTCCTCAAATTAAGTAAATTCAACACGCACCTCATGCCTGTTAAACAACACGTACTCCTTGCATCCGGTGCATATTTACCGCAACATTGAACTGACACTATACCCAAAGTAATTTCTGCTAATGATTGTTTCTTTGAACCATGAAAGGGTAACAATTGCGTTTTTCTGCAGGAGATGTCGTGTAAGCGGGGAAAAGGTTGAAATCATCGCCGCGACTTTGTCAACAGAACCTGTAGCCTGCAGAACAGGCGGATTAGCGGGGTAACGCGATACACGAGCGCGGAGAGCGACCTCGTGTATCGCGTTTCGTTCTCTGCTCCGCTAATCCGCATGTTCTGCAGACTACAGAACCTGCTTGATAGAATCTCGATCTCAACTGTCAAATGTGAAAAACTTATTTCCAAAGGTCACTTCCGGAGAGACTACTTTTTAACGGTTCCCCTAAAAAAGTTATTTTGTTTTAAAAATCATCGTTTTACAACATTGAAAGGCTTCAATTTTCATTTTCTTTTATGATAGGTTTTTACTGAGTGAAAAGCTGTCAATCTCAGGGCGCAACGGAAATACCAAGATCGCTGCGCCGTTCTGATTCAAAAGAGCGAACTAACACAATTTTCACGGAACGTGGTGATTTCTCAAAAAGGTAAAAAACAATCGTACCAGACTAATCCAAAGGAGCAAAGCAAGTAAACTGGAATGGATGCCGTAAGAATGCGTATAAGAAAATTGACCTTACAGCGAGTGAGCGTGAAAGGAAGAAAAATCCTTAAGTCTCACCTAGATTTAAAAATGCCACTTGCTCTCTGCATGAAAATAGCACATCACGTTGGTCACAATGCCATATCTCTGTCCGTCACTCTTCGCAAGGGGAGAATCTCCTTTGTATACCTTTGCCATGCCTTCCTCTAGTTTAATGTTCCAGAGACCCATATTAAAAAAATCACTCCGGGATAAGGCGACTTCAGTGATAACTTCGGAACCGGGTGTCGACAAACGGCTGCCCCGGAACTCTTGAAAGGGTGCGGTTTTTTGGAAATAAAACAAACCAATCACAGCAATAGAAAGAAACAAAGGATGTTGATCTTTCCCGGCTAGGGACCAATGATATTGCGATATATCGATCTCCCGTGACAACTCCGTGAGAAAACCACACCTTTTGACATGGTTACGTTAATCATTGCAGACATTTTTTAACGGTTAGAGAAGTTTTCCGCCAGATCTATGTTCTAGGTAACGACTCTCCGCAAAAAAAAAAAATTGTCAGCTTATGGAGTATCATGGATGCAGAGCACATTGATGAACAAGAGTTCATATAAGCTTACTGGAGATACTGAATATTTGCAAAGCACTCCGCTTAAGAGAACTGCTAGACTGAGAGCGTCCACGGGAACAACTGCTTACAACGGTGAGTCACATAATACCTTATTATGATAGGGACTCTTAATACTTTATGGTGAGAAATTATTTCAGAGGATAAGTTATAGCGCGATTGTTCGCTCGGAGAGAAAAACTCATTGGGCTATTTTATTTCTCGTCCTTGCAGACTTTCATGAGACGAACGACGCCAACCAGGTTGAGTTTTGTAAGCGCGATAGAATTCTTGTTTGTTGATGTAATAATATACGTTCATTCACACAAACACGCAAAACGTAAGTTCTTTTTAGTTGAGAAGCCGAAGGCTTCGGCCTTAAAAATCCTTAACCAGAGAACTTTTGTTACGGCATAATTATTTGTAATCCAGGTCACTCTTCAGTTTTTGATTAATTTTTCTGAAGTTGAAGTTTGCCATCATCAACGTTTGAAAACTACCACACTTTTTTTCCCATTCAAATCGACATCGTTTCAGGTTCCCTCAGAGGCGGGTAACGCGATACCGTTTCATCATCACTTCAACAAAAAGACAATCGGTCATCAACTGAGGCCTAGGGGTAGTCAGAAGAGTGTGTAAAGGCGTGAAAAATATGTCCTTTCTCGTAACGTGAGTTTGGGCTAGCTGCCATGTTGCTGTTAAACACACCTTCAGCCCGAGCTTTCCCAATGGGTAATTGGCTTGGGCATAGAGGGAAATGGTTATGACGCCCGGCGAACATCAAATGAGCAAACAAAGATGCCAAGATTTACCAAAAAAGATAATAAAAACATACAACAGAGAACTTTGTCGAGTTCCATAACCATTCCCCTCTATTAACTATGGCTTGGGTGGGGATCAGCTTGGGTTTCCGGTCAGGTCATATTTTCTGGTTACACTACAAATAGTCCAAATAGTTCCCCGAGGTCAACTTTTGACCTGGTAGTGTTTATCGGTAAATTTAATCATCATGGATATCGCGAACCGCGAAACCTATTGTTTGCTTGCAGTCGGTCTTTCTGGTGCGGTTGATTTCGTTTTAAGAAGAATGCGTAGAAGGCGTCTGCGATTACGATTAAATTAGTGGGGATATGGAGCGTATACTGCCGGTGCTGGATTCTGATAACTCTCTTGCTCCCGATTTCGCTAGAATAAATATAGCCGTTGTATAACGCCGCATCTTAATTTGCATCTTTTGGTCTAAAGTTGCTGTGAAAAGAAAACGAATTACAAAACTTTGCACCACTGAAAATAATCAGGTAGTCACAGTTAATCACGAAAGTTGGCCATACCTCACGTCAATAAAGTTCTTATCTTATCTTATCTGGTGCCCGCTGGGTTTATTTGCAGCAATTTCTGCGCAACATCACAAAAAATTGCCCAGTGATTGCTGCCGGTTCCTGTTTAGATATAAGATAAACCCCACGACTTTGTTCTGGGAATGTCATGGGTAATTCTTTTGTTCTCTTTGATGTATCCATAGGGTTTCCATAGACTCCCCTTAGGTAAAGTCCTTCTTTCCCATTGACAGAATGGTCTACGAATAGTCCCTCTTTCGCTTAGTCCGTCATGCGTGACGCGAAAGAAAATTGCGAGAAAAAAATAGCCGCGCGAAATCCTGGGGCACTCCTCACCCCCAGGATTTCGCGCGGCTATTTTTTTCTCGCAGTTTTCTTTCGCGTCACGCACGACGGACTGAGCGAAAGAAGGACTGCTCGTAGTCTATGGGCAAAACCGCAACTATAGACCTAAGCCGTCGAGTGAACCTACGCGTCAACGTGTGATATTGCTATTGTTTACAATATTAATGTGTCGGCAACTTTTCATGTGGCCAGAATATATATCCCACCAGCCCAAGCGGTCTATTTGTATATTGAAAATCGGTCTGTTCGAGAAACAATTAAGGATTAATTGTACACGTGAGCACATCGGACTTTTTAGTAAATTCCACGAGTGGCTGCCGCAGCCACAGTGGAAATTAGAGAAAGTCCGATCTGTTCATAAGTACTCTTTTAATGATTTGTCGCTCGCTTATTCTGCCATATTTATCCTACGGGATTTGTGTATGGGGTCGTGCAGCCAAGTCGTACATTGGCAAACTACTTGTTCTCCAAAAACGAGCTCTTCAACTGATTTATTTTGCGCCCAGTGATGCTCATGCCATTCCTCTTTTCATTCAATCAAAGATTTTACCTGTAAATATGATCTTTTTTGACGCGGTTGTGAATCGCATGCATGATATTTGGAAAAAACTAGCCCCTTCGCCTATGAGAGCTCTTTTCACCAGGTCAAATGAAATTCATGGGTACAACACAAGGCATGTCGCAAAAGGGAATTATCTTCGGAAAGAGGTTAAGTCTGACATTTTCAAAGGCTCTTTTTCGAGAACTGGAGCGATATTGTGGAATAAAATTTCTCCAGACTGGAGAGATTTATCTAAAGCAATCTTTGAGAAAACAATTCGTAGATTTTTATTTGAGACTCTTTCAGATAGGGATGACTATGTTGAAGTCGACACCCTGACTCAAGTTGTTAAATTTAGTTCCTGATTAATTTTAACCCATAGTTTAGTTTATCTTTAGTAAATCATAGCTCCTAGTGTCAATCAAAATATGTAAATGTACTTGTATTAAACGGTTTTGTAAATCCTTCTATAAGTAGTTGCATAACAATCTTATTTTTATTTATTTATTTATTTATTTATTTATTTATTTATTTATTTATTTTAATTTAAATATAGATGTGGCCCGCCTAGATTAGCCCAGGCTACCTGCGGGTTCGCGTTGTTTCTGTTATCAAGCATTTTAACTTAATCTGTATACCTATTTCTGTAAAAATTGTAAATATGCGAGTCGTAATAATAATAAAGTTGTTGTTGTTGTTGTTGTTG
The DNA here is from genome assembly GCF_964199315.1 of Orbicella franksi. Classification (NCBI taxonomy): domain Eukaryota; kingdom Metazoa; phylum Cnidaria; class Anthozoa; order Scleractinia; family Merulinidae; genus Orbicella; species Orbicella franksi. The sequence continues at coordinate 9,844,075 of NC_138155.1, read as the reverse complement.
TTGTTAATACCTAATTGTTTCGAGAAAAAAAGACGAATTTCCTTTAAGTAATACGGAACCGTAAATACGAGCTTCTATCTGAAGTTTTTTCGTTATAGACTAAGATAAGGTCACGCCGTGATTAAATATTTTTGTTTCGTAACTCTAATTTCCTCAACACTTTTCGCCAAACAAGTTAAGGTTCTCAGTAAAATGTTTTTCTCTTTCGCAAATGAGCCACAAAGCTAGACGAGCAAGTCCCAAGTTTGCAAAATGAAGTTTAATTTCACTGGCTTTCCTGACTCTAAAATTCAAAGCTCAACCGACAAATGCGTTTTTCGCCACCGAAATGTTCGGCCGCTCCTCTCAGCTTCCGACTGCTGCCGAGCACGCAGTAATTAAATAAATGTTATGACCATTTCATTGCATAGTAAATCAAGGGCATTTGAATGGTGAAGTCCTGGTACTAGAATAGCCATTGATATAGATATTTTCACCAGTCATTTTCATTAGCCTGTTTACATGTGAATTCATAATACGAGGAAGGAAATTTCTTTTTGACATTAGTTTGTAATCACTTTGGTCCACTATTTCAGATTTACACTGGAAGATATGTTGCTCCAAGGAACAGGGAGAATCCAGTTGAGCGGGTTGTCCCTTTCTTGGAAGGGCTTGATGTGGAAAAGTTTGTGGCGGTTTTCTTGCCAAACTGCGACGAAGAGCCAGTAATTGGTGAAAGAAGTGACCGAGGATCTTTTCAAGATCCATTACTGGATAGGGACTTACAGGGGGAGATGGTCTCCATTAAACTCGCCAAGATCAATAGAGCCTTGGACGCAGATACTTCTAAAAGAATGTATCATTCTTCCTTCGTTTGAACTTACAGAAGCAAAGAAGCTGCAGGCAACGAGAAGGAAGCACTTAATGGAAAAGTATATTTCACTGAGGAATGCTGCAAATAGTCCTACGTAGAGTAGTGCTCATAGCTTTAAAATTATAAGTTTGTGAAGAATTTTCCTTTGTTAACGTTCATACAGTTACTTCATTCTGAACACCATAGAGGTATATGCAACTGTTTATGCTCATTCTTTTCTTTCCACTTGCTACATAAATATTGTAGTCCACAGATTTCACCTCTTTCTCGCATGCAGTGTATTTTCAATGATAGGGCAAGGTACAGAATTCTGAGTTTTGTCTTGTGCATAGATGCTCTTTGAACACCACAAATTTATTAGTCACTCCTAAAAAGAATTATTTGAGAATTTTTGTGATTTTGTTAGGTTCACTAAAATTGCATATATAGTTAGACATTGAGCAAGGTGCAGAATTTCTGCATCATAGATGGATGGGTTCACTACATTTTCATATATAATTACACATTGAACAAGCTGCAGAATTTCTGCATCGTTGTGGGGTTCAGAAGATTTTAGTGTGTCTAGTCATTGAACAGGGTGCAGAATTTCTGCATCATTAATGGATTCACCAAATTTACATATATGATTACACATTGAACCAGGTGCAGAATTTCTGCATCGTTGTTGGGTTCAGCAGATTTGAGTGTCGTTGAACAGAGTGCAGAATTTCTGCAGCGTTGTTGGGTTTAGTAGATTTGAGTGCATTTGGTCATTGAACCAAGTGTAAAATTTCTGCATCATTGATGGGTTCATTCACTTTACATGTATAATTACACATTGAACAAGGTGCAGAATTTCTGCATCCTTAATCGGCTTGATACCACTGAGAATTGTTATTTTACGCTGACTATTAAATTGACTCGGTTAAATAAAGGCGTTTCTTCTGAACCAGTTTAGTTGTTGGTGAGAATATTGACTTCCACAATGAACACAGTTCAGGCTCCGACAAATATGCATGTGGTTGACCGAAAATACAAAGTTTGGAAAAACCCATTTTAGTTTGGAACGCGTTTTCACTACTGTAGACACTCAGTAAACAACTAACGATGAAGTACACTATATATCAATGAAAGGAATGTCGTCTGTTGGTTATAAATTATAATTGATATGTCTTTGTATGTTCAGTGGTATTCAAGTAGCAGCTATATAAAATGTACAGTATAATTACATCCCTGTTCCTGTCAGTCAATATACGAACAGTGTACACATGGGCAGCCTGGATTAAAACATCAAAGATTTTCGAAGCAACCATGGCCAGGTGAGATATTTCTAAAGAAATATAAATTCAAGGTCCTTAAGATTGCATATAAGGATTGATTTTTACTGTAAACAATATCTTACTGGGTGTATTTTTCTTGTGTACTAATAGTTGTAGAACACAGAGACCACTATTATGACAGAGATATTAATGTGTGAAAAGTTCCATAAAAAATGTATTGGGAGAAGATTAAATCATCATAGATGCAGCTTCTGAGAGATCCCCAATATTAATGAAACATAGATTGTACATACATGTAAAAGAGTTCAGTACATATATTTATAACTTAAGATTGTAATGCTTTGTTTGGTTTCTCTATATTTACAGACACCTTGACGCCATAATAATTTCTGACTAAGTTCATTGAACAAACTGACTTGAGTTCTGCAACCCATACTGTGTGTAGTGATATCATAGCTGCAACATTGTGACAGATACACTGTATTACATTATTAAGAAACACCTATGATACATGTATTAACTAATTATTTAAAGTGTCTGGTAAGTTAATCAGTTTTTCTTAGAGGCAATTTACTCATCATGTCATGGTTTAGTTAAATAATTGCTTTTTGGCTTAAAAATGATATTTATTGCGCTTGGTTTATGTTGCTCTTAAATCAATTTTGTGATAACCTGCATTGGGCATGGCATAAATAAATATTTTGCCAACACGAAATGGAGAACTGGGTCTTAAGCAAAGTTGCAGGATTAGTATTTTTGTAGAAAGAAAGAGTTGAGAAATTTGTGACATTCTACCGACAGCCTTGCCATTCGCAACGTCCAATAAGGTTAATTTGTTCCCTAGTGTTGTACAAATAGTGTTCTCTAATTTATAAATTATTTCAATCTGTTGTTTAAATGATTGCCTTATAACCCCATGTCCAGCTTTGGTGCATGAAGGATATTGATGTATTGTTTATCCATTTTGCTGTAAATTATCTTTAAATGATGTGTCAATCAAAACATATCTTGGATATGCTGGCTTTTTCTGACAAATGTACCTATGCCTCATAATCTTTGAGTGCATTTGGTTGTGCAGTGCAGACAAAATACAAGTACATAATATAATATACTCATAGCTTACTTATAATTCTTGGTATAATTTATTCGTAGCAAAATTAATTAATGGTACCCAATAACAGCTCCTGTAGTCCACAGTCTCAGTCGAGAAAAAGAACAAATCACTTTGGAATTGAATAATAAAATTATTATCAGAAGCCTATGCAAGTATTCATGATCAGCAACAAAATATCATATTTATCGTTCATTCGGGCTGAAACTATAAAATCGCTCGCAGCTTACTTCACATACATGTACATGTTGGATTATTTTCATCAGCAACAACATTCCAAAAAATAACTGACGAGCTCCGCTTTTAGGCTTTGCTAAATCTATATATTAACTTTTTCTTCTATACAAATGCTTTTTTGCTGTTTTGTTTTGTGTATATGGGGATTATTAAAACTCAAAACAGAAGGCCAAACAATATAAAGAAAACCTCACCGCAAAGTTACAAAACTCAAATAAAAATTGTACCTTTTCCTGAGTGCTTAATCGGGCTTTGAATAACCGGGCCCAGGAGCTACGCTTTTAGGCTGGCCTAAATCTATGTATTATGTTTTTAACTAAACCGAATGAAATTTGTCCTCTGCCATACCAGGCTTAAGGTGGCCGAACACAGTTTTCGCGCGCGCTTTTGCTGATGCAATTCAGCGCGCGCACAAGGATTGCAAAAAAACAAACATGCCGTCAATAGAGCGATGATTTTATTTACTCAACACCCGCACTATCTGTGCTATTTTCCTCTATAATTGAACGCAGTGTATTGATGGCTTTAATCTTTTATCACAAATATATGTTAGAAAAGGTAAAGATGGAAAGAACTCGGCAATTCTCAGCTTTTTCTTTGTTACCGAAAGAACCCAGTTAAATGCAGCGCATGCGTAGTAAGTCAAAAAATTGCGATTGAATGAAAATTTGCACTCTCAGAAATACGCCTATTTCTCGAGAACCACTCATTAGAATTTCACGAAATTTGGCACGAAAATACTTTCGGAAATAAGTAACTGGAGTATTGAAAATAATTGAACTTTAACAAAGGAAACTCTAGATGTTCCAGTAAACCTTTAACAAGGGATAATTAAAGATCTCTCTGTTAAATTATTCGCAAAATGGTGTTAACTTGTGAGAATCGTTACAAGCTTGTTGCATGCAAATAAACAAAACCGATTTTAAAGGCCTGTTTATTATTATTCGTGTTGCCATGGCAACGGCACATACGTCAGCTTAACCATAAAAAAAATCAAAGTTGGTGTTGTTAACTTGGTTGCTGCCATTTTTGGCGACCGAGAGATCAAGAGTTTTAGAGAAAAAGGTGAATGAAACACAGGTATCGAAAACTGTGTTCAGCCACCTTAAATGCCTTCAGGCGGACTCCAAAATTACTTTAACACCACCCACATACGAAATACATTTGGAAACAGAAATGTAATAGGCTATAATAGAAGAGTTATCAAAAGGATAATTTCAGCCTGAATTCGGCAGAAAAATAAGAATATTCAGTATCGGCCGAAAAAAGATAGAAAAAAAAAAAAAAAAAAAAAAAAAAAGAGGGCGTATAGCACGACTCGTTCGAGTCGAAGCTTCCTTAACCAAAATTTTAAATTTTCTCGCGTTTTTTTTTTTCGCTGAAATTCCGTAAAATTTGGCAGACTGTTAGTAAATGTTTGACGTTAGTCCAAGCTCGTTTTTCAGGGAAATTTATGAGGAGTTTTTTTGCAGCGGTAAAAGACATAAATTTGCAAAAATCGGAAAAAACGGCCTTTACAAACTATACTTTTTTCGTGTTTAAAACTCGTATCCCGCAGGGTGCGATGCGCTGTGAAAATATGGAAGATTTCACCGAAGGAAATTTAAGAAAATCACAAATAAGGTCATAAAAAAAGCAAAAAAACACATCTGTTTGGGCATTTATAATTCAAGACTAAAACCCAAAATTTTAACAGAGATGATAGTAAAACACTATTTAAACATTGCTTATTACATGTAATAAGTTCGAGAGGACTGGGTGGAAAAACAAGTACAAAAACTGCATCCAAAACATAATACTTGCGCGCGCAACGCCATAAATGACTACCCTATGAAGCCACCTTAATTGCTAAGTCCAGTGTAGGGTGGGATTTATTGTACAGTATATTCTTGACTGAAATTCGATGGTACATATATATGTGGGTTATTGTTGACCAAGCTTGTTCTGTCAAGATTGCTGGATTTTGACCAAGTTCTTTTTTTTTCCCTGTCTATGGACGAACAAGACGGACTCGAGGTCCATAAATATGCAAAAACAGAAGGAGGCCAATATCTAGCCATCTCAACCTAACCAGCTCAGTCAATAAGGGATTTATTACTCGGGCCTCCGTAGGAAAGCCCGAGTCATAAAATGCAAGCGTTTTGGTCGCCAATATGGGGATCATGGTCGCAGGCGTTCCATGCGCAGACCATGGAAATTGGGAACGGGAAACGCGACATTGCTGGCTCTTCGTGACAGAATGCGGTGTTTTGCGAATAAAGTTCTGGCAAGAATCGTTCATCGTTCATCTCACATACAAAGATGTCGATCGTCTTCGGAAAGGGTCGGTACACGAATTATATCGCTTGAAAGCCAGCCAGGGACGTAAAGTTCACGCTTGAAACGTTCTCGTGAGATAACAGCTGAGCCGATCGCGGTATGACTTCAAACTATGAAAACACTGACGAAAAATAGCAATCAATGCCTGAATGTGGCTACTGCTGTTGTTATTTAGAACATTGCAGTAAACCAAATCATAATGCAATAAAACGAGCTAAACACGAAAACGTTTTTGGACTCGCAGCTCATTAAAAACAAGCGACTTGTTTCTTGCACCGGGCAAAATGTCGATCTCCAAATTTGTAAAGATAAGACTTTTGGTAACTTGAATTAAATATCTTACCTCCAAGTTAGTTGGCTTTCTAGTAGGGTGCAGGAAAAAAAAAATAACGTGTGATTTTGGAGGCAAATTGTGCGGGAAAATTAAACCGATTGTGCAGAAAATTGTGCGGGATTATTGACGAACCAATGTTCTAGCTAAGTCCTAAGGAAAATCTGCATTCTAACTGACGATAGTTTAGCCAGTTATTTCACTAGTAGTTCAAATATATTTAGCAGTGTTAGCAGTCGCTAATTCTTTTACAAACCTGTGTCTGACTGCTAAAGAAAATCGTGTTGCGTGACAAAAACTAGATGTAAATGGAACCAAAATAAATAGCAAAACAGAATGCCGCATCTTCCCTTATAAATGAGACTCCATTTTAAGAATACTCCTGCCTTGATTCAATAAAAATATGTAGCTTGAATATTTCTTCATAAATTGCGTTGAGGGTCGCAAATTCTTGGAAGTTATCCGCAAAATACACAACTTGAAAGCTTATGCAAATTATGCGCAATGCAATTTGCACCTTGTCATAGGGCTGTTGTTTTCGCGAAGGAGTATATATATTAGCCCTCCAAAGGAGACATGACTCTTGAAAAGGGTTTAAGATCGCAAAACGGCAAAGATGCTCAGCTGCACAATTTACTCGGATCGCCACGACCAGTAAACGAACATCGTACAGTTTCTGCTAGCATGTAAAATGTAATCGCCACAAGTTGTTAAAAGACCTGGAAAGTTCTTTGCAAACAAGTTCTCCATAAAAGCGCAGACAGCTGTGCTTCATTCTTGAACCAAAATGGTTTAAACTCAAAACTTGCGATTGGATTAGGAGGATACCCAACGAAACAACTTGAATAGTAAATATCTAAGCGGAACTCTTGTGCTTAAATATCCTGATTCTTTTGTTTGCATTGTGTCCAATACGCGTTTTCGTAACGTACGATTTGATACTACTGTACGAAGTCCGAGTAAACGCTCTTACAGCCTCTAGTTATATGGAAAAAGAACACTGTTTTCTCGCGAGACATAGTGGGCTATCTCAAGGTGGCGCCATCCTGTCCGCTCGGGTACCCAATCACAGTGCAGGATTTGTTCTTCTAACCTGCTCTCAAAGCCAGTCATATAATCAATTAAAATTAAGCGATCTGCTTTAGCAGGATATGTAACGGCTCCAGGGGAGCATCCTTTCATGAGCAAAGTAATTTCCCTTTAGTGTATCAGCATATTTTAAGGCGCTGCAGTAAGTCATTAGACTATGACAACTGAGAAGCCTCGAGTTCAAAGTTAGCCCATCGATGGAAAGTTGGAAGGAAAAAAAGTAGCTTTGATTTCAAATGCAAATACACACAAAAAAAGACGTACATTGGGACTCAAGACTATGGATCAGAAAGTATTTATAAGGCTCTCAAAGGGACTAAAGAGAACCTTAAAGATTGAAAGAAACCAGAGGTACTTGGCTAGAATTTCGGTATTGATGAACAATGAAGTTTCACTCGCATTATCGGCCAAGGGAGAATAAAAAAATGCATATAAATTAGTTTGCACTTAGTTCAATGAATTTTTTTTTTTTCAGAACAATTCTCCACGGAACCATTCTAGTCGTGATAGCTCTGTAACTTAGCTCGGTGTTGCACAAAAGTTTTGGGTAGGGGGTAAAGGGAATTTCGTGATTCGGGAATGGCTTATTTTTTCCCCCGTGGAATCAGTTGCCGACAAACCGTTATTTTCCAAAACAATTCAGTTGTGAAAGGCCCAACTTATTTTGTGTGAAAGGTGATCTTGCGCTCCCACCCTTGACTTCACCACCCTCTTTTGTGAGTGTTTAAAGTTTCTGTGAACTAAATGTTAGGGGTTAAAACGAGGAAGCCATCGGCGTCTAAGGAAGAGCTCCCCTGACTTACCCATTTAACTTTTGGGTTTAAGTTCAGTTGTGAAAAACAACGAAATACTACTTTCCACTGGAAAAGTTGAAAATTTACATGGACATGTCAATTGTAATTTACAGTATGTAAATCTTGATTTACATTCTTTGTAAATTACAATTTACATGTTAGGGTTTTGTAAAATAAAATTACAGGAAATTTACAGCTTTTAGTACAGCTTGTAAATGTTCTGTAAATAGTGATTTACATTGTCTTTGTCGACAATGATCATTTGAAGAACATGTAAAAACTTGTAAAATATTTTACGCACTTTTACAGTATCTGGCTTTGTAAAAAACATGTAAATTGCTTTGCTAAACCATGTGAGGAACGTGTAAATAATTCAAGCGAATGCTGTAAAAAGTCTGGAAATGTTATGTTTGTAACCCTGTAAAAACCATGTAAATGAAAAAAGGGGGCCTGTAAGAAACATGTAAAAACCATGTAAATGAAAAAAGGGGGCCTGTAAGAAACATGTAAAAACCATGTAAATGAAAAAAGGGGGGCTGTAAGAAACATGTAAAAACCATGTAAATGAAAAAAGGGGGCCTGTAAGAAACATGTAAAAACCATGTAAATGAAAAAAGGGGGCCTGTAAGAAACATGTAAAAACCATGTAAATGAAAAAAGGGGGCCTGTAAGAAACATGTAAAAACAATGTAAATGAAAGAAAAGGAGCCTGTAAGAAACATGTAAAAACCATGTAAATGAAAAAAGGGGGCCTGTAAGAAACATGTAAAAACCATGTAAATGAAAAAAGGGGGCCTGTAAGAAACATGTAAAAACCATGTAAATGAAAAAAGGGGGGCTGTAAGAAACATGTAAAAACCATGTAAATGAAAAAAGGGGGCCTGTAAGAAACATGTAAAAACCATGTAAATGAAAAAAGGGGGCCTGTAAGAAACATGTAAAAACCATGTAAATGAAAAAAGGGGGCCTGTAAGAAACATGTAAAAACCATGTAAATGAAAAAAGGGGGCCTGTAAGAAACATGTAAAAACCATGTAAATGAAAAAAGGGGGCCTGTAAGAAACATGTAAAAACCATGTAAATGAAAGAAAAGGAGCCTGTAAGAAACATGTAAAAACCATGTAAATGAAAAAAGGGGGCCTGTAAGAAACATGTAAAAACCATGTAAATGAAAAAAGGGGGCCTGTAAGAAACATGTAAAAACCATGTAAATGAAAAAAGGGGGGCTGTAAGAAACATGTAAAAACCATGTAAATGAAAAAAGGGGGCCTGTAAGAAACATGTAAAAACCATGTAAATGAAAAAAGGGGGCCTGTAAGAAACATGTAAAAACCATGTAAATGAAAAAAGGGGGCCTGTAAGAAACATGTAAAAACAATGTAAATGAAAGAAAAGGAGCCTGTAAGAAACACGTAAAAACCATGTAAATGGAAAACCTAGAAGTTGCACGGGTGCGACACCGCACTAACGAAGCTGTCTTCTTGTGAACTTTCCGCGCATCCACAACGACAAAATAAAACTAGAATTGTTACTGCACATGCAGGCGTCCCAAGCTTACGTCTCTAGAAAAGAGAAAAATTAATTCTCGGACACGTACGTATTTATTCATGAAGGACCATGAAAGCGTCACGTGTTGAGTGAGTTCAAGACGGAAAGAGCCCTGGTGACCGAGTTTGAACTGACGCGGAGTTAGGTTAGGCAGGGAACCATAAGGAACACCCGACGACCGTTTCCTCTCGAATGCTTTTCAACGCTGTTTTAGGCTATCTGGTGAACTTTGAAAGCTCTGTAGGTTAATTTTAGGTTGCGCAAAAAAAATTTATCTGTTCGGTTATTCTAGAGGGGCTTGAGTATTCTCGAAATTATTAGGGCTTTTTTGTCCATTTCACGAAAACGTTAGGTCTTATCGCCTTTCCGAAAATGATAGGTGACTTTTTTTCGGTACCCAAAATGACATTTTTAACAATCCGAAAACAACAAACATTAAACTTCTCATATCGCGAAAGTTCGAGGTCACAGTTGTGCCCCTGAACCGCTGAGAATGAACGAAATATCATCGATTTAGAGCGTTAAATATTCCGAAACATGCACATTCTACAAGTAAGATTAATACAACTAAGTCTGCCCTTGCATGTTCACTGTTTCTTTGTTTTTTGTTTTGTTTTGTTTTGTTTTGGTGATTTCTACCGTTTTGTACTTTCATTGCCATCACTGTTATCCCAGTCCCTCTATAAGAGCATACCAGCCTTGTGATTGCCCGATCTCCAACAAGCAGGAATCAGCGGTCTTCATGTTAGGTACCAGGTTCTCTCGGTTCTCCCGCCATGTTTGGCAGTTCGTTGGAACTTGCATCGAACTCTAGCTCTGTTTTAGCGGGCCAAAATCCACTCTACCTTCGCTTCGTCGCCGTGCACGGTTTCAAGGCAAAGTTTACCGTTACCCAGAAGTTGAAGATAGCGATTACAGGCAACAAAAACAACAGGTAAGCGAGTTTTGCATAAATTGAACGAGCAGAGTAAAGTAACGTCAAGATACGTATACATTTCGTTTTGCCTTTGGTTTTGAATGTGTCATTATCAAGGAGAAGTTACATTGCTTGTGGAATCGACTTTGGTGATGTTTACCTGCCGTGCATAAAGAGCTTTATTATCTGTTATTATCTGTTCTCGATAACTGAGCATGAGCATGCGACATTTGTTATTGTCTTATATGCACCTCATGATTCTTTCTGATGCATGCTCTTGTAAGGTTATGTTGCCCTCTGATGTGAATGCTAGTAAGCTAAAATGTAATGTGCCATCTTCAGCAGAGAAATTTCTCTTATGCTAGAGTAAGTATTCTGAAGCTACTCAAGTGTCTACAGTTGTACCTACATGCAAGTTACAATATGCTGTTATACACAACTGTACATGGACATTGCACCCACTGGTGCTGATACTGTAGTAAGTTAAATGTTGTGGTATTTAATTTCACAAAAAAAAACACTATGATACTTTATAAAGAGGTGTACATGTACCTCAAACTGCCGTGAAAACTACACAGGACTCTTTTTTTTCTACACAGGACATGTAATGTGCCATCTTCAGCAGAGAAATTTCTCTTATGCTAGAGTAAGTATTCTGAAGTTACTCAAGTATCTACAGTTGTACCTACATGCAAGTTACAATATGCTGTTATACACAACTGTACATGGACATTGCACCCACTGGTGCTGATACTGTAGTAAGTTAAATGTTGAGGTATTTTCTTTCACAAAAAAACCACTATGATACTTTATGAAGAGGTATACATGTACCTCAAACTGTCGTGAAAACTACACAGGACTTGAAAAAAAGGAAGAGTAACTTGCCCAGGCAGGAAAATCTACTTGTCTTGGATGACACAGTATAGTCAATCGATTATTTCATAACAATCAATAGAAATTAGTCAATGATATCAGAAATCAATAAAAGGATTCGTCATGAGTCATCAATTGTGATCAAATTTTCAATAAGCATTATCAATTTTGCTGATACTAGCTTATCTTTTAAGCAACATTTAATAAGAAAGAAATGAACAAAAGATTTAAAGTGAAATATGAAATCATGAATACAACTGCATAAAAACATAACATTGTATCTCGTAAACAGAATATTTTGCTGGCATACATGTATCAGGGACTATGTTTTGGGGGTTTTTGGTAGTGCCTTTGAAATCTACACAAAAAAAGTTACAATCAAACACTGTGTTGAGGGACAATTTTTCTACAGTTTAGGTGAACTAACAAAGAGAGACCAACTTTCAATTGATTCTCTAATGACTGATAAATTTGGTAAAATCAAACTGATAACTTGAAACTTTTCTAGCATGTGAGTACGAATTTCTTTCAATTGATCGATAGCACTGATAACACTTACATTAATTTCAATTTATTGATTTATATCAATTTATGGATTGATTTCAATCGATTACCTTACCCTGGGATGACCAGACAGCACTTTAGAGCCCTGTCACAGCTGTACATTTTACTTGTACGAAATTGGGCTCATACCAAATACATGTAGGTTTCATGTGTCATGCATCTGTTCATGCATCTGTAGCAGGGCAGGAAAAAAATTGTAAGTCACTTGCCCAGTGGGCCGGTCAATTTCAGTTTTCACTTGCCCCACTTAAATATTAGTTGCCAGTGTGGTGGCCAGTAAGGAAATCAGAGGACAAATGCGAATGAAGTACACTCGGATTCCAAACTAATTCTTGCTTTCAACCTAATAATTAACTAATCTTTAGGTGTTAAGTTTTGAAATGGAATGACTGGAAATTATCATTTATCAAGCTGGCATTTTTAGTCAGACTCACAAGACTACTGACGCTACATTGTAATTTCACTTGCCCACTGGGCCACTGAACTTCTATTTTCGCTTGCCCAAGAGCAAAATTTACTTGGCTGAGGAAATCAGACCTGGGTTTTTTCCTGCCTTGAGTAGATCACAGATAACATCAAAATGTGGTAGAAGCAAAAAATAGTCACATAAGCCATTACTAGAGTGTGTCACAGAATCTGTGAATTTTTCAGGTGTGTGTCACTGATGTTTTTACCACATTTTGATGTCTTCTGTGATCTATTACTGAACAGATGCACAACAACATAGAATCTGTCTGCTTCGTAATACATAACAAAGAAACAAAAACAAACTTTTATGACATCATCTGTACCTTTGTCCACCAATAGAGCATAAGTGCACGTAAGAAACAATCAAATTGTGCCTGCAAATAACTTGACTTATTAGTTAAACATTGTTTGACAGGAGTTTGATTTATTGTCCATGATTATTACAATGTAGGAGATAGTGAACATTGAATAGTTACTGCCATGGATTTTGAGTTTAGTTCTTCTACATCCTCTGACATTCAGTGCCTACCAATCAGAGATGCAAATTTTTTGTCACACAGTGGCTACAGATGTAGATGTATGATCTGTTTGATTGATGAATATTCAGGGCTCAAAATAATGGCCGGTCAACGGGCAATGTCTGGCCAGAATGGTGACTTGACCGGCCAAAAACTTCACTCGCCGGTCATGTTGACCAGTCATGTCATGTTGAGACGGTCACGTTGTTCATTCTTGAATAAACAATCAAATCCCCAACTGTAAATCTGAGAGTTTTTATCTCTTTTTTATCATGACCTCTAATGAAAACATACACCAATGCATACATGTATCTGTTCGAACGGCTAAAGACCATTCACTTGCTGTTTGTCATGCGTTCAAGATCGATAGGAATGCCATTCGAGCGACTGGGGTTAAATCTGTTCAGAAAAATATTAAGCCAATCTTTAAACGGTCTAGCAGTGACTGGAACAAACAAACTATATTTGTGGGTTTAATTTAGCTCACATTACGTGTACTTGATTTTTTCGTAAATATCTTGACCAGTCAGAAATGAGACATGACTGAGCTAAAATTACTTTGGCCGGTTAACATGACCGGCTACAGTCCAATTTCAAATGTCACAGTATAAATTGGAATGATAAGAAACAAAATAATAACTCCAGTGTAAAATTTGCTGATTGATATCATACACAGAATTTGCTGATTCATACTCAGACATAACTTATCTTATTTAACAAAATGTTTTATGTTACTTGTAGGATGAAGTAAAATTGAGAGTGTTCAATACATGCATACTCCTTGGCATTGATACTTGATCAGGAAAAAATCAGCCACTGAGAAGTCTACAGTACCTATGACTCTATAAGGGGTCAGAGGTCCATTTCTTGAAGGCCCTGGAAACTTTTTGGGCCCATAAAGCCATCTTTAATTGAGCTGTGTCTAAAAACTAAGAGCTGTATATGCCTGAAACTTCTTGTGTGAAGGAAACCTCTGTTCATATTGAGAATAAGCGAATAAAACAGCTCTGTAAGCATAAGATTTCAGATTTTGGTATGGCTTTCTGAGTGCGAAAACTTTTTGGGACCTTCGAGAAATGGGCCCCTGGTGCATTACAGTCTAACATGGTGACCTTCAACACTTTCTGGCATAAATTCAACCACTTTAAACATTATTTTCAATGCTTTGAAGTATCACCTACACTGTACCTGTGTTAGTGAATTAGCATTAAATTTGAATATCTTAGATCGCTAGGTTGATACTTATTGTTCAATACAGCAGCTATAAGATTTCATCATAAAAAGCAACGGCTATGTTTACATACATGTAGTACCAGAACAATAATTTATTAACTTATGATGTGTTATTGGAACTATGGTACTAGATAGGCCTTTCAATTTCAACAGGTCCCTATGAATTTTTTTTTTTACAGTACAGGTTTTTTTTTATCACAAAAAGAAAAAGTAAAATTTTGAATTTTGTTTACAGTGAATGTTTTGTCAGGGGTCCAAAATGTTTGTCCTGTTTGGATTCTGTACAGTTGGAAAAAGAAGGAAACTGTGACTTTGTAAACATAGCCTAAAAGATGTCAGAAGCCTTGTTTTATGTTATGCAATGTAGTATTCCTTTGGCATGAATGTTTTTATGATGAATTTAAAATGTCAATCTCTATCTTGTGGTAAATGTTTTTTCTCCCTATTTTCTGTTATCTCAAAAGAACAATTCACTCTGAAAAAAGTTGATCAATATTTCACACTTACATTGTAGTAATTTTCATAATAAGGTAAAGGTAAAGTCTGCATATGAGCCACATGGCTCAACAGACTGGAGCTTATCCCGCTTTCTGTAGCAGGAAGCGACAAAGACTATTTCTACTTCCCCTGGATGAGATGCCAGTCCATTGCAGGGTTACCCCACCATTAAATTCGCTGGTACCCACTTATACACTGGGTGGAGAGGCACTGAGAGTAATGTGTGTTGCCCAGCAACACAACAGAATGTACCTGCCTAGGGCTTGAACCCGGACCGCTCGATCAGGAGTTGAGCTCACTACATGTAACTACGAGGCCATCATGCCTCCCACATTTTTCATAATAATCATTAAGGCTAATTTAATCCTACATTAATTACTTAGTAAGAAAAAAAACAGTTTATTCATTCATTTTATGACAAAGGTATTATCATTATGTTACATTTGACTTTGTGAATTTAGTATATATTTAAGACAGGTATCCATTTGCAAACAATTTTAATTTAGTAATACGCCTAAATTGCCAAATTTTCACTCATTGTAGCTGACAACAGTATACATGTAGTTCTTAATCATTTTACTATTTATGAATTAAATAGAGTTGAATATGACATGGTTTTGCACAATCTTGAAAAGGTCTTGAATTTTAGTAGTCTTCTTGAACAGTGCTTGAATTTGGTTAAAGGAGCTCAGTCATTGTATTTTAAAATATTTTGGCCATGCACAAAATTACATTTAAGTCGTCTTGTTATGGATAGAAAGAAAAGAAAACATGTTTTATTTGTTACAATGTGTACATTGTAAACCTTATTCATGGCATATAAAAACTATTTGAATTTTACTGAGTTTGTTCTGATTGCAATAAATTTCTGATTCTGTATAAATTTGCATGTTTTCTACTATTATAATTAAGGTCAACAGATTTGATTACAATAAAACAGTACATTCCATGCATTTTTCTTCAAGTTATTATTTACAAGTTATTTATCGTACAGGGTTTCTGCCTCTCTTTTTCGATTCACATGTTATTTACAGGCTCCCTTTTTACATTTCCAGGTTATTTCCAGGCTCCCTTTTTTGATTTACATGTTATTTACAGGCTCTCTTTTTCAATTTACAGGTTATTTGCAGGCTCCCTTTTTCAATTTACAGGTTATTTACAGGCTCCCTTTTTCAATTTCCAGGTTATTTACAGGCTCCCTTTTTCGATTTACATGTTATTTGCAGGTTCTCTTTTTCAATTTCCAGGTTATTTACAGGCTCCCCTTTTCAATTTCCATGTTATTTGCAGGCTCCCTTTTTCGATTTCCATGTTATTTACAGGCTCTCTTTTTCCATTTACATGCTATTTACAGGCTCCCTTTTTCGATTTGCAAGTTATTTACAGGCTCCCTTTTTCGATTTACATGTTATTTACAGGCTCCCTTTTTCGATTTCCATGTTATTTACAGGCTCTCTTCTTCCATTTACATGTTATTTACAGGCTCCCTGTTTCGATTTACATGTTATTTACAGGCTCCCTTTTTCCATTTACATGTTATTTATTTACAGGCTCCCTTTTACGAGTTACATGTTATTTACAGGCTCCCTGTTTCGATTTACATGTTCTTTATGGGCTCCTTTTTTGATTTCCATGTTATTTACAGACTCCCTTTTTCGATTTACACGTTATTTACAGGCTCCCTTTTTCGATTTACATGTTATTTACAGGCTCCTGTTTTCATTTTCCATGTTATTTACAGCCTCCCTTTTTTTTATTTACATGTTGTTTACAGCCTCCCCTTTTTATTTACATGTTATTTACAGTATTATGGCAGCCTCCCTGTATTAAATTTACATGTTATTTACGGGTTTCCAGGTTGAATCACAAGAAATTTACAGGCTATTTACAGTATTTACAGGCACAGTTTACATGTTATTTACATGATCTTAGCCCTTTGCTTTGAAGCATTTACAGTGTTTCCTTCATCATTTACATGTTTCACTTGAAATATTTACATGTTTTTTACATGAAACCTCCAAAACATGTAAAAGGGGAAAAATCATGTAAATTAATCTTTACAGTCTCTTTTTGATTATTTACATGTTAATTACATGTTATTTACATACTCTGTAAATTTTCAACTTTTCCAGTGTTCATTTTTCCCACACGTTTATTTGTCATTTCAACTCTTTAATAATAAGCCCCACAGATTTTCAACTAGAAATCTTTGACACAGCCAATGATGCGACCGTGCTAACCATCACCCCCTAACTAAACTTACTACACAATACAGCCTGTTACTTCTTAACACCGGTTATGCGAGCGAGTGAGGCAAGCATGCTTGTTTTACATGCAAGTTTCGCTTTCTTTCAGGACATGAATCTCCAAGGTAGCTTGACCAGAGCTGGACATAGAGCCGCAAAATTTTAGACCAGAACCGAGGAATCTCTCATGCCAACCATTTGCCTTGAAGGGGTTTGCGTCATAATACAAATCTTCGTATTGATCATAGTTGGCGTCTTGGTTTCCAGAGTGTAGCTTAGCATTCCACCAGTTCTCGTAGAAGTTATAATCAAACGGGACAGACCACATCACAGCAAGTGTTTTGCCGATGCTTGGAATGTAGTAGGCCAGGACTCCGACAACTCCCGTTGCGACCGGTCCATTGGTCTTGCGAGGCCCGTAAAGTACGGCATACCCTGTGGAAATAGAAGAGAAAAAAAAGAAAAAGAAAAAAAGAAACGGAGAAACGGAGAAACAATTAAAAATGATTGATCTCGGTTCTCGCAAAATATCATGATTTGTTAGTGGCGAGCAGATCAATTATTTGCCGAAGCCGAAGACAGAGGAAAATAATTCTTCTGCGAGACACTGACGAATCACGATATTTAACGATAACCGAGCTCAATAACTGTTCTTGAAAATGTTCTTGGGCGCTTTGTTGACAACGGTTTTGATTTTCTTCTTAATTATTAATCTCGGTCCTATTTCAGAGGCTCCAATATAATTCTGAAAAATGGGGATATCACTTGAAAAATCATGTAACAAAACAAGCATGGCGCGAAAAGGTGAAGAACAAAAAACAACAACAAAAAAAAGGTGAAAAAAAAAAAAAACCTAAACAGAAATAAAAATGTAATGTAAATGTCAAGATTATTTATAGTGGTCATTCACTTAGCTATACAAGCAGTAAGCTTAGCTATTTTACAGGCATGCCACTGAAACAAAGGAAACAACTGTT
Organism: Orbicella franksi; assembly: GCF_964199315.1. Classification (NCBI taxonomy): domain Eukaryota; kingdom Metazoa; phylum Cnidaria; class Anthozoa; order Scleractinia; family Merulinidae; genus Orbicella; species Orbicella franksi. The sequence goes on along the minus strand of NC_138155.1, from coordinate 9,826,241 downwards.
TCAAATAAACGTAGCATAGTTCAAAATCCCAACTGGCAGAAGGCAGACCAGTTGGCTATTTACAAACCGTTACCAAGAATTTGAACTGAAGGATACCGAGAAACAAATCCCGCTAGTGACAGATGGAGGCCTTGAACCCGAGACCTCCAGATTACAACACCAGCGCCCTAAACCACTCGGCCACGCTGCCTCCTTTGATGCCTAGCAAGGTGAAACGGTCATGTTGGTCATATTGTGTTGGTCAAGTTCAAGCATGATAACTACTATAATGCTAAATTCACTTTTTACCATCAGGAACAGAATAGGGCAGGTTTTCATCTGCAGTGCCAGAAGAAAAGTAGGTAGAACCTTCTTGCCACCTAAATCCACTTTCGTTGTCAACGCCAACGGCGCATTTGCGGCTTACGTCGCCGAGGACATTTAGGAGGTTTTTCAGCAGGCCGATTGTAAGCTCGGCACCTGCAATAATAACTCCTGCAGCAACTGAAATTAAATGAGCAAGTAAGTGAGATCTTAATAAAACCCCTGCACAGTCTGTATCAACCGAAATCTTGTTAAAACCTTACCAGACGTCTGGTAAGGTTTTGTAAAAATCAACGAATCAAATATCTTGACTTGTTACTTGTATGGTCCGCATAACGCTCTCCACCGGACAATTATTCCACGAGGGCGCGCTCGATATGAGATGGTAAATAGCCAACGAGGCCCTACGGGCGTCGTTGGCTACGATTACCTCATATCCAACAAGCGAGACTGGATTAATTGTTGTTTTAAAAACGTCCCTAAAATATAGAAGACTAGGCCCCCAAAAATCACGCGTTTGCATACCATATTTTTAGAGCATGGTATAATGGCTTATGACCCATGATGGCTAAGCCAATGAAAACTCTTAAATTGTATTATCCATTAGACAGTGGGGATTTATCCGGAGGAGGGCGTTATCCACCTTTCGAACAAATCTTGCCTGGCCCTTTCTCTGTCGCGCAACTTTGCGCTTTCGGAAGAGGGAATCTCTTTCGAAAGCGTAGCGTTGCGGGACAGATAGAGTCATAACTTGTATAGTTACTCGTTTATTGACAAACTATTACCGCAGGGGGAGGGGGGACTCCCAAGATAAGCTATGTGGGTTTGTACCACTGTGAAGGGAATAGTTTTCAAGCAATTTAGTCTGGGATAAATAGTTTTGGTCTAGAGTAGGGTATAATTTAACTGACAAGTGGCCAGTATAAATAATTTAGTCTAGAACAGGGTTATTTACCCTGGGTTCGACAATGGAAATTAAAAGTCGAAAGTGACTTTGCAAGATATTGGCTTAGTTAACGTATGTTGGGCTGCGATAGTGATAAAGTTTCAGCATGGAAAATAGCTAGTCTAGGATAGAGTACAGGTTTTTGGTACCTTGTCCAGAATAGGGTGGCAAAATCAAGCTGATCATGGTCTAGTATAGGGTAAGGGTTTCAGTGTCCCCACGGCACACCCCTACCCGGGCGGGCAAACCATATCTAGCTAATGTCAGACTACTTGGTAAACTATCAGCTCTTGATTTTAACGAGTTGGTGCAAGCCCTTGCCATCCTTAGAGGGCTAACCTAGCTGGAGGTGCAACTTCCTATGTTTTCATTTGTTTGGTTGTTGTTGTTGTTGTTGTTTTTTTTTTTTCTTTTTTCTTTTTTCTTTTTTGTGTTTTTCTGCGACCGTCTCTAACTAGGCTTTACAACTATCGAGACAATTCATTTCATGTGTCAGTCCACTAACTACAATTACTAAAGATCATTTACTTCTGCCCTCGGGCTTTTCGCTGTCTAGGTTTTCCAAGTCCACCGGCTCCTGCGGTATAGCTTCAGCGTTATGAGATCGCTTTAAAAGGACCTTCAGTTCCTATGTAGCAGAAAGTAAAACAGTCAGCTCATTCAGTTGGTTTTAATTCTTCATCTCTTCTTTTGTTATCAGCCGATTTTAGAACTACCTTATATAACTGTATCATCAATAGCGTGGCCGAATATCTCCCATAGAAAATGCAGCCAATCGGAATACAAGAAACTCGTTGAATATTCGACGGTATTGCATCAACCTTCCCATCATGCAACGCGCATACGTCACATTGACTGCGTTGGCCAGTGCATTTCTATGGTGTGGTATAAAATAGTTATGCAACGCCCTCTCGTGGTATACCATGGAATATTCCACTTATCACTTGTATTATCTTGGAATACACGCTCGCCTAACGGGTCGGGTGTATACCGAGGAAATGCAGGGACGGGTAGGATATTCCGTGATATCCACTAAACTGGTAACGATTAAACACAGTTAACGAGAAGCTAAATTTCATACGCTTTCAACAATCGATCACTTACTAAATTCGTGTGCCAAATATATCAAATATTGTGAAATGTTATTTTTTTTTAAACAATGAAAGAAATGAAGTAATATGGGACATTAGCAACAGAAAAGTAAATTTAATTTGGTAAATAATTATTTACTCCTTTCATAGTGTCAAAGAAAGCATATTTTGAGCCAGCAGTAATCAGATCATGTGATCTGCGGTTAGCAGTTTCGCAATAATTGAATTAATGAAGCGAAAAGTAAGAAAATTCTATTTCCAAAATAAAAACCCACATTAATATCTTTTTACCTGGCGATTGGGAACCATTTCAGGAAAGTGGGCCAGACCAACATCTGCTAACAATGCTTCAGTTCTCCGCTTTGTAAGGGAAAAAAAGCTAAAATGTTAGAACAAGAATCAGCACTGTTCAAAAATGCCCCTTCACACATTTTTATTACCAGTAAAAGTTGTTATTATATCACCTTGGTTTTGGGCATTTCTTCTAGTACCTATGCGGAGAAAAATATATCCAAGGACTTAGCGGTTATTGTTTAGCGTCTGACCCAAGCAAAACGTTTTTCTCCATTTATAAAATGTTAAAAATATAAATAAAATCGTTTTACAGGTACATTGTCTGTATTTCAATGAAATTGTGGCCGTTTCAATTTGATTTCCTTGCAAAAGTGTGTCGCAGCATAAATGACAGATTCTAAAAAGCACCTCGATTTGTTAAAGCTAATGTTAATGCTCTTTTACATTTTACATCATTGTGTTAAAAGTATAACTTCATACATGGCGTAAAACGGACCAAATATACCATAGTGATTTTAAGAGAGACGCCATTTAGGGTTGCGAAGATAAAGTTTGATGAAAGGCAATAACACAGGTCATTCTTTTTCTGTACCTCTCCATTTGGGATCGTTTGCTTTCATCGCAGTTCCAAAGGTAGTAGTAGTAACCGAAACCATTAACAGCAAGGAGAAGATAAAACTGAGGTGGTCCATGTTCAACCTAGAAAACAATATTATAACCAAAAACATTCATTATCAATGACAAGAAAACTTCTCGCGTCTGAAAAGTCTGTGGTGGGTTAGTTGGGTTCAGTGATTCTAAAAATCTATCTATAATAATTATAACATGGAATAAACAAACAGTACGTGCGGGAACATTATCCTGTGTATACTAAGCTTTTGGTATGAATAATTCAAATTTGTAACTTACATTTGCAGGAGCGTGGGCGTTTTACGTAAACAAATCTGTGCTATACTTGGCAAGGGATGAGAAGATGGTATGATGCATTTTCCGCTTGGTTAATTTTTTTGGTCCGTAATTAGGTAGAGAGTTATTATGTTGCGTCTGAAAGGTCTGTGGTGGGTCAGTTGGGTTCAGTGATTCTCAAAGGAAAACACCGTTTCAGATCAAAAATCGCCGAGAGGGTTCTAAATGCGAGAGAAGGCTCACATCTCGATTGTTCTCTAATTTATGTTTTGTAGAGTTTAAAGCACCAATTCATAATTCACAATTATCCCCTAAAATATCTACACATCCAGAAAGCATGTTGCTCTCACAAACAGACTTCCCAAAAGCTGCTTTCGGGAAGCAAGCTGATGCTTGTTAAAAAAAAAAAAAATCAATTTAGAGACAGAAAATATACAAGAAAGAAAAAACTCGGAGCTACTGTTTTCCACGCTGTACATGTATCTGTTTCTTCACGAGCAGATAAGCTTCTATGTGAAATCGCTTTGTTACATCTACCATGAAACATACACGAGAGTTTCATATTTTTCTATTTCGTCGCTAAATTTTTGTCTTTGTTCCTATTCGGTCAAAATATTTCTAGCTTCGTTCCGTTCTGTTTCTGCACTTAGTAGTTCATTTTTGCGTACTTTTTTGCATAATTACGGTGCAAGGTGTTTTCTCAAAATGACATTTTCTGTTTCTACATCGATGAAAGAGAACTAGAAAGGGAGTTGAGGAAAATTACGTGACTGAATTCATGAACAGAGTTGGAAGTTTGATTGCTAGTTTTCTATATATTAAAGACTCACAAAAATAAACTGTTGTTTAACATAGCTATTTCGTATTCCCCACTTAAAGTTAGTGAGGTTTTGGCGTCTCACAAAGCTGCTTTACCGTAGTTTCCAATCTATAGTAACCTCATCTTGTGAAAAAATACAGTCTCCACATTTAAGGACGAGAGCAATTGAGTCGAAATTGCACCTTCACTGTGTGTGACTAATCAAACTTCCCTTTATAGTTGAGGTTTTCAATACAACTTGTAGATGGCGAAGAATTATGTTCTTTGCTTAACCTTATTCAGATTTACTTGAGGATAACGAATATGTTTTTGAGAGCAAAATATCCTAATGCATATCAAGGTGTACAGTGCCAGCTTACTTTATCAAGAGGAACTTCAAATAGGAGATACAAACCTACTGTTTGTCTTGCTCACTCTGTACTTTGATGAAATTTTCCAGCAACAGGTAAGATCGTCTTTTCCAGAAACGTTTCCGAAAAGAATGAGAGCCCGTATTTTCTGTGTTTGCTTTTCAACGGTCCTAATTAGACGGGAAACTGACAGGTGCCAATAGTCAAATTCGTTAATAACGTGCGGATGATACCTGGCAGACAAATCGTTTCCAAAATGGTTTTCAAACAGCGCGATGCCTAGAGATATTTTTCCAGTGGAGGGAGAGCTTTCGAAGTTCAGTAGCTACTTATATAATGCAAATGTGCTAGAAAACTACTGATTATTTGTTACATGTAATCCAACTTAAACTTGATAAGAAAGGAAACATTTGTATTTGGTTGCCAAGGAAATCATGTCTTCTGTTCAAAATTACCGATGACATGAAAGATGAGATAAACAAAGAATACGTACAGGCAGAATTGCCTTTGTGTTTATTCTGAGAGACTTCCTTTAATTTATTTGTTTTTGCGAACAGTTATGCCAAGTCAACTATACTTGCGGTTCTTGTCACCGTTTGGTCGAAATTAAATACTTAAGGTGCAGCTTTAGTTTACAGCTTTCTTTGAAAACTGAACAGAACTACCGCCCGTAGTAGACTTTGCAAACAGCGCATGACTATTTCCATTTCTTACGGGTAGGAAAAGTTTTTGATGATAACATTTTCTGATTGAAGTTTTTTGATTAAAATAGAAAACTTAGAATATGCATATATCTCCGATAATTTTTCGTACACCTAAAGTTAAGCATTTATAGTTCAAGAGCCATTCCCACACTAAATAGACGATTTGAAACAAAGGAGAACAAAACCTTTTTTAAGTGGGTAGAAACATGCAGAGATGTTTGCTGTTACCAGGACATCAATGTATCTCTTAAACATGCCTTACATGGATCTCAAGTTGAAAATAAGATAGATATGTCGTGTCACCTAAAGTTAAGCATTTATAGTTCAAGAGCCATTCCCACACTAAAAAACGCTGGATTGTGGTCAATGTTCTCAACGAAATCCACCTTAAAAATACACGATTTGAAACAAAGGAGAACAAAACCTTTTTTAAGTGCGTAGAAACATGCAGAGATGTTTGCTGTTACCAGGACATCAATGTATCTCTTAAACATGCCTTACATGGATCTCAAGTTGAAAGTAAGATAGATATGTCGTGCGATATGAAATATTTTGGTAAACAAGAAAAACAATTAATAGCTGCCGACAAACGTATTTGCAAATATCTTTAAGTAGTTATGATATTATCAATTTAGAAAAATACTTCGAAACGTCCGATTAAAAACATTGATTTTAAACGAAAGACGTCACGTATTTTATAGAAGAGAATCCAGTGAGGACTTTTTACTTGAACTTAAATAATTGGTTTGCTGATAATTCTTTGTTCCCTTTGCAATGTAATACGTACAAGGCATAGAAGAATGGTTTTTCAATATAATTTAGCTATAAAACGTTAGCAACATTATCCTCGTATACATTTTGGGAGACGTCCGTAAATTTATTTGTTTTTCCGGACAGTTAAGCCAAGTCCTCTATACTTGCGGTTGTTGTCATCTTTTCTTTGAAGTTCAACACTTTAGGTGCAGTTTCAGTTTATAGCTCTATTTGAAAACTAAAACAAACTTCCGCCCGCAGTAGACTTTACAAGAGGCGTTTGCCTAGAGATATTTTTTCTGTGGAGGGAGAGCTTTTGGTGTTCAACAGCTACAAACAAATTGTGCTGAAAAACTTCTGATTATCTGTTACATGTAATCAAACTTAAACTTGATCAGAAAGGAAACATTTTCCTTTGGTTACCTAGGAAATCACATTTTCTGTTCAAAGTTACCGATGACAGGAAAGATGAGATAAACAAACAGCACGTACAGGCAACATTATCCTTGTGTACATTCTAGAAGACGTCCGTAAATTTATTTGTTTTTGAGGACAGTTTTGCTTAGTCCACTATACTTGGCGGCTCTTGTCGTCTTTTGTTCGAAATTAAACACTTTAGGTGCAGTTTTAGTTTACAGCATTATTTGAAAACTTAACGAAACTTCCGCCCTTTGTAGACTTTGCAAATAGCGCATGACCAGGAACATTTTTCTAGGGTAGGAAAGGGCTTTTGGTGCTAATATTTATTCACTGAAATTTTTTTTTTGACCAAAATAAAAAAGCTAAGAAAAGGTAGGTTAAATAAATTCTCTCAGATCATTTTTCATGCTCCTAAAGTTAAGCAGATACAGTTCGAATATCAAAATTTCTGGTTTGTCACCAATGTTGTAAATAAAAACCGCCTTCAAAATAAATGATTTAAAACAGTGGGGAACAAAACCTTTTTGTTAAGTAGGAAGGACCGTGCAGGTTTGTCGGCTGTCACCAAGAACATAAAATCTATCTGTTAACGACGCCTTCGATTAATCTCAACTTAGAAATAAGATAAATATGTCCTACGATATGACATATTTTGGTAAACAAGAAAAACAATTAATAGCTGCCGACAAACCTATTTGCAAATATCTCTAAATAATTATGATATTAGCAATTTAGCAAAATACAGCGAAAAGTCCGATTAAAAAGCTTTATTTTAAACAAAAGACGACACGTCTTTTATAGTATGGAATCCAGTGGGGAGTTTTACTTGAACTTAAAAAATTTGGTTGCTGATATTTGTTTGTTCTCCTTGTAATGTGATAATTACAAGGTATAGAAGAATGGTTTTTAATATAATTTAGCTATGAAACGTTAGCAACATTACCCTTGGGTACATTCTAAGAGACGTCCTTAAATTTATTTGCTTTTCCGGATTGGTATACCAAGTCCACTATACTTCAGTGCGGTTCTAGTCATCTTTTGTTCGAAATTAAACACGTTAGGGGCAGTTTTAGTTTACAGCTTTCTTTGAAAACTGAACAGAACTTCCGCTCCCAGTAGACTTTACAAACAGGACATGACTAGACAATAGCTACCTAGAAACAAACTGTGCTAAAAAACTTCTGATTATCTGTTACATGTAATCAAACTTAAACTTGATCAGAAAGGAAACATTTGTCTTTGGTTACCAAGGAAATCATATCTTCTATTAAAAATTACCGATGAAATGAAAGATGAGATAAACAAAGAGTACTTGTAGGTAGCATTTTCTTTGTGTTCGTTTTGGGAGACTTCCTTTAATTTATTTGTTTTGCGGGCAGTTATGCCAAGTCAACTATACTTGCGGTTCTTGTCATCTTTAGGTCGAAATTTAAAACTTTAGGTTCAGTTTTAGTTCACAGCTTTCTTTAAACCTGAACAGATTTTCCGCCCGTAGTAGACTTTGCAAACAGCGCATGACTGTTTACATTTCTCGAGGGTAGGGAAAAGTTTCTGATGATAATATCTACTCATTGAAATTTTTTGATCAAAATGAAAAACTTAAAATATGTATACATATCTGACCATTTTTCATACACCTAAAGTTTAAGCAGTTATGGTTCAAGAGCCATTGCCACACTACAAAACGCTGGTTTGTGTCAATGTTGTCAACGGAAACCGCCTTCAAAATATACGATTTGAAACAAAAAAGAACAAAATCATTTTTAAGTGGGTAGAAACATGCAGGCATTTTTGGTGTTACCAAGAACATCAATGTATCTGTTAACGATGCCTTAAATGAAACTCAAGTTAGAAATAAAATAAATATGTCGTACGGTATGAAATATTTTGGTAAACAAGAAAAACAATTAATAGCTGCCGACAAACCAATTTGCAAATATATCTAAGTAATTATGATATTACCTATTTAGAAAAGTATTACCAAACGTCCGATTAAAAACCTTTATTTTAAACAAAAGACGGCACGTCTTTTATAGTATGGAATCCAGTGGGGAGTTTTTACTAAAACTTAAATAATTCGTTTGCTGATATTTGTATGTTCCCCTTGTAATGTAATAATTACAAGGAATAGAAAAATGTTTTTCAATATAATTTAGCTATAAAACGTTAGCAGGATTATCCTTGTATATATTTTGGGACACTTCCTTAAAGTTATTTGTTTTTTTTTCCGGACAGTTATGATATGTCAACTATACTTTCGGTTCTTGTCATCTTTAGTTCGAAATTGAACACTTTCGTTGCAGTTTTAGTTTACAGCTTCCTTTGAAAACTGAACAGATTCTCCGCCCGTAGTAGACTTTGCAAACAGCGCATGACTGTTTAAATTTCGCCAGGGTAGAAAAAGGTTTTGATGAAAATATCTACTCATTGAAATTTTTTGATCAAAATGAAAAACTTAAAATATGTATATATATCTCACCATTTTTCATACACCTAAGGTTTAAGCAGTTATAGTTCACAAGTTATCGCTACACTACAAAACGCTGGTTTGTGTCAATTTTGTCAACGGACACCGCCTTCAAAATATACGATTTGAAACAATGGAAAACAAAACCTTTTTTAAGTGGGCAGGACCATGCAGACATGGTTGCTGTTAAGCCTGGTTCTCATATGCCGCCGACATACCTGGGACATAATCGCCGGCACGGCCTGGGACACCGTTACGCCATATGAGAACATTTATCGCCGAATCATAATCCATCCCAGGTATTGACCGCCGGCTTGTCTGCGAAGTTGAGCTGAGTTCAACTTCGCAGGCAAGCCGGCGGTTGTCCGCGATGAAAATATTTTATGTGAACATCACCTGCGGACGCAACGTACTCCAGTAAGACGATTCGATCCATATTTACAGGTAAAATGGTTGAAAATTGCGCAATTCGATTTGCATTTCGCGCAAATTTGAGTACGTCGGCGATCCATCGCAGATGCGCCGGGAACCCACTGGAACAGATCGCAGAACGTTGTCAGTTATAACCGGCGACTACGTGGCAGGTAGGTCGGCGGGATATGAGAACCAGGCTTTACCGAGGACATCAGTGTATCTGTTAACGATGCCTTAGATGAAACTCAAGTCGGAAATAAGATAAATATGTCGTATGTTATGAAATATTTTGGTAAACAAGAAAAACAATTAACAGCTGCCGAAAAACCTATTTGCAAATATATCTAAGTAATTATGATATTACCAATTTAGGAAAGTACTGGGAAACGTCCGATTAAAAACATTGATTTTAAACAAAAGACGTGTCGTATTTTATGGTAGGGAATCCAGTGGGGAGTTTTTACTTGAGCTTAAATAATTTGTTTCCTGATATTTGTTCGTTCCCTTTGCAATGTAATAATTACAAGACATAGAAAAATGGTTTTTCAATATAAACGCCTTCCAAACTAAAATGTGGCATTCCAATTTGGAACAATTCCGAAGGGTACTGGTATTTGATGCCGAAAAAGTTTGTGTTTCCGAAAGGTTTTGGCTTATTGGAAGGAGAAAAAGAAGTGTCCAGTTGAGTCCGCCAGGGACGATACATCCAATTTCACCAAAATGTACAATTTAATGTAAAAAAGATCGTGCACCCATCGCGCTTTCCTTTTTTGAGAGATTCAGATTTTCTGATCTCCCGGCCCACAACTTATCAGAATAAAACGGTCATCTATCTATGATTCTAAAAGGATTCAGAATTTCTGATCCCCAAAGACTTTAATAGATTCAAAAAACTGATCCCCAGTCCACAACCCGTCAGAACAAAACAGTCATCTACTTATAATTCTAAATGCATTCAGAATTTCTGATCCCCATCACTTCACGGGACAAAAACGGCTATCTGTTCATGGTTCTAAAAGTATTGTGAATTTCTGATCCCCCTCCCCCACCAAATCAGCTAACATGATAGAAAGAGTTGTCGATTTATAATTCTACAACAATTCAGAATTTCTGATCCCACATGACTTAAAGGGATTCAAAAATTCTGATCCCCCAGTGCATAACTTATCAGAACAAAACGGTCATCTACCTATAATTCTTAAAAGGATTCAGAATTTCTGATCCCCCTTATCAGGTGACAGGACAGAAATAGCCGTCTATTTATAATTCACAAGAAATTAACTAGATGTCTGATAGCTAAAAAGTAACGACTGGATAGTAACTTTAAACACATTACAGACAAAATGGATCACAGAGCAAAGGACATCAGAAAAGTACATAAATGAAATATTTACAGATAGGTCATTATTTATAACGATTTAAAACCACGCCAAAGGATCGAGACAAAAATTGCAGTTTCATGCCGGACAGTGAAAGGTTTTATTTTCAATTCAAAAAGATATGAATTTAGGCTCCAGAATTACAAGCTGTTATTTAAAGTTCACATCAAAGATAACAAGAATTTTAATCAGGACTCAGCTGCCGTCTGCCCCACCTCCGTTTTCTGCTTTAATGTGTTCGTTTCGGATTGACGGCCGCTATTCTTGCCTTTTTTTTTTCCCTCTGCTCTGCAATGAAGTAATTGAAGCTAAATATTTTTATAAATAGCGATAGAATTAAAATTGGATTCATTAATCAATTGATCGGGAGTGTGTTCTTTTGTAAAGAATAAAGAGCAGTATGTAGGCAATGCGGTAGTGAAGTGTATCGAGCGTGATCTGTAGCTTCAAATCAATTCAGTGTAAACTTTAAGTTACCTCTTCGAAAAGCACACTAACCAGCTATTATGCAAGCATTTCATACATAGGAAATGCGTGTGAATAATTTCCTCGTTACGGGTGCTAATAAAATCAGGAGAACAAACGTTTTTCTTGTGTTTCAGTGATCGCGAAATAAATATAACAACGAAATTTCTTCAGCCACAACATTGATTTCGATTCAAAGATTGAGCAGCTAACTTTAATGTTGAGCAACAATTCGAAACAATTATGATATACTTACTTTTCTGCGACTTACCTTTCTTTCACCGAAGCAATCAAGATACTCATTTAAACTTGGACAAATCATTCCATGTTTCTTGCTGCTATTGACAATGTTGGATTCGAAATTGCGCGCAAATAACCGACTCCTTTGGAAAGCGAATCTGCTGGTCAAAAGTATTCATTTATCAGATTCACCGAAGGATTATGGGATCGGACGGAAACACCAAAATGGCGGGCAAAGATCGTGGTGAATGTTGTTAGGATTCGATAACAAAGCTCTCTGTTATTTTATAGCCTTGCTCTACGTTGGAAAGCAGTCACAAATTGTTTACAGATGTCCGTTGTTATTCCAGTTGAGTCAAATCCCAGTAAAGGTAGAAAAGTATGAAGTTTCGTCGGCAAAACAGTGTGGCAATCAAACTATTTGCCAGCAGCTGGCGGTTTCTCTTACACTCGTCAGGTTTACAGAAAGCTTATGGTCCCTGCAGCTTTCCAAGGTAAACTGATTTTCTTACATAATTTGTGAAGGTTCTTGAAATACTGGAAACGCTCTGGCCGGTTAAATTGATCGTGGAAGATTACAGAAGATGCAGATGCTTTAACACACTGTTAAGTCTTGTTGATTTCGTGAATGCAAATGTTCATTTCCTAAAGGAGTTATGAAAGCAACTGTATTCAACACAACAATATACGAACAATTTCGCGTTGGGAAAATCATTCATTGTAAAAGTACAATAAGTGCAATAAATGTGAGCTCTCTCATGTAGTTTACATATACTTCATATAGCTAGTGTATATCTTCTCTAGGATCAAGAGGGCATACATGTATTTATTATACAACAACTAAAACACAAGATATCAAAAAGCAACATCCTTCACCTTTTTGATTTTCAGGTTGATGGTGTTGCTCTTGAGGTTATGTTAGATGTGCATATTACATCATCAAGACCTTTTGTTTGCCACTTATTACTTGAGTTGCAAAAGACTGATGTTATTTTCATTAGGCTGGTTGAAGTTCTCTTTAACTGGGCAGTACTTCAAAGGTTTTTTTATAATTTGGCATTTCGTTATGCAAATAGAGGTTATTTAGAACAGCAGATATAATTCACAGCTAGGTTACGGAAAATTACTTTTAACCACTTCCAGAAATTTGTAGATAAGGCTTACCATAATTTGAAAAACACATGATTCATGGATAAAATTAATTGAAAAAAATACTTTCATGAAGAAATTAATGTAATTGAAATTTGAAATTCATTTCAAGAATATTTTGTGCTTTTCCGGTCATGAAATCTGTTTACATTTCATGAAAATTTACTGAAGAATGTAAACATTTACTAGACTCCAATTTAAGTAGCTGAGAAGTGTTTCAAACAGGATTTTTGAAAGATATATGTTAAATTTAAGTAAGTTTTGTAATAAATCGCAACATAATGGAAACTCATTTCCAGCCAGATTTTGTCCTCCTATCTCTGGCTTTTGGGTAGGTTATCACAGTGCGATATGAGGATGGGTAGTTTTCAGATAGGCTATCTTTTTACTAACTACAGCAGAGGTAGGTTTCAGATAGGATAGTGTTTTATTGTTCAATATAAGGACTAGTCTTCAGATAGCCTAGTTTTTGGCTTAGTACAGTAGTGGTGGTTTTTGGATAGACAAGTTAGTGGATAGCTAGGCCATCTAAGTATCTGTTGAATATCTATACAGGAAGCTAGTTTTTAGCTAGTCTATCTATTTCCTAACTATCTGATGGATAGATATTAGTTAACTTTAAGCCATGCCAAAGATAGCTATCCTCTATCTACAAAACCTGTTGGGTAGAAAAAAGATAGAGATTTTCATCCGTCAACCAGGAATGAGATAGTTGCAAGTAGCATGAAGTCAGTAATAAACTAGTAATAAGATATGATCGTTTTTGGGAGGGCTTCTTTAACTGAGGACAGCAAACTGTTGCCAGCTACCAGGAAACATCTCCAAGATGAGTGTGCCAAATTAAAAAAGAAAGAATAGAATTGCTTGTAGCATTAGCTACAATACTTACATCCATATCTGTCAGGTCTTTATAAAAACAATTTTACCCACACCCTTCTCCTTTGAGCATGGTTAAACTGGTTGCGTAACTGAATTGTGAATGAACTGGTAGCCCACTCAAAAAGTTAGACTGAAGATGTAAAAACATGTTGGGCAAAGCTAAAGTCCATGGCCACTGCTATATGACAACAGGTTTTTGGAGGACACTGTATACATGTATGTAGAGTACATTGACCCACTTAAATGTATCAACTGCAAATTTAAATGTTCATGTAAATTGCAGTCTTTAATTGTCATCCCTGTAATGTACTGTAGTGTTCCTGAACGCTCTTTTTGTTTGATAACAGTGAGGTGCCTTGTTTCCATGTTAAACAGAAATTGTTAGAAAATTTTCCTTCACACAAGGTGAGCTAATTCTGACAGAGAAAGTGGAGTCTGCATTTATGCCTACAGTTGTGCAGTTTGAGTAATCTCACTTTTTTGGTCAATTCTGAACTTTCCTATCCTCTTAGGTACTGTTTGATATTGTTTTTTTAGACTTACAGCTACTGTAATTTTGAAGTGCATAGATCATTGTAATACAATGTGTGATGTTTACAGCTACTTATATTAATAGACTGCTGTGAAGAAACTTGTTCTTCATCACTCTCTCAGTATAATCTGAGTGTATGGAATCTGTTAAGAATTATGCTATATTTGCATAAAATTTCTAATTGAATATTGTTATCAAGAAAAAAATATTTTGATTAGACATTGTTCAGGCAGGCAGCAAGATCTAAACCCTGTCTTCAATGTTATGATTTAATGTGGCTACATTGGATGTAGCATTGGCTTTGCAGGGGATCAGAAATTCTGAATCTTCTCCTGTGTTCTTTGGGGGATCAGAAATTCTGAACCCTCTCTAGAGTTCTTTAGGGGATCAGAAATTCTGAACCCTTTCTAGTGTTCTTTGGGGGATCAGAAATTCTGAACCCTTTTTAGTGTTCTTCGGGGGATCAGGAATTCTGAACCTTTTCTAATGTTCTTTGGGAGATCAGAAATTCTGAACCCTTTCTAGTGTTCTTTGGGGGATTTGAAATTTTGAATCCTCTCGTGTTGTTTGGGGATCAGAAATTTTGAATCGTTTTCTATGGAGGTACCTCTCGAGACAAGAAATTCAAAAAAATAATTTGGTGTCTTATGCGTGACTTAAACATTACATTTCAGTTCAAATAAAGAATAGGAAATTGCTTGGAAGAATTTTTTAATTCCTTGCAAACAGGGAAACTTTTCCTCTGAGTTTTAACACCAGTTTAAGATTCTTAGTATATTGCAAAAATCGTCTTTGGAATTAAATGGCAATCAAAGACTTCCGTCTAAGCTCCACGTTTCACTTTAGGCCAATTTTGCACTCATTTCCAACGGAACTTCCAAGCCTGCAACGTAAATATAACTTTTCTCCGAGAAAGGTTTTTATTTTACACCGAAAAAGTAGCCATTTTTGAAGTGGTTCTTAGTATTTACTCTGAATTTTATCAAATTGGAACACCACATTTTAGTTTGGAAGGCGTTTATAATTTAGCTATAAAACGTTAGCAACATTATCCTTGTGTACATTCTGGGAGACGTCCGTAAATTTATTTGTTTTTCCGGACAGTTAAGCCAAGTCCTCTATACTTGCAGTTGTTGTCATCTTTAGATGCAGTTTCAGTTTACAGCTCTATTTGAAGACTGAACAGAACTTCCGCCCGCAGTAGACTTCACAAGCAGCGTTTGCCTAGAGATATTTTTCCAGTGGGTGGAGAGCTTTTGGTGTTCAACAGCTACAAACAAACTGTGCTGAAAAACTTCTGATTATCTGTTACATGTAATCAAACTTAAAGTTGATCAGAGAGGAAAAATTTTCCTTTGGTTACGAAGGTAATCACATTTTCTATTCAAAATTACCGATGACATGTATTTAACAAATAACGAAGCCTAAGCCGTGTTTTACACTTCGATAAAACACGATGGGCATTTGAGAACACGAGGAAAATATAGAAAACTAAACGCTCTAAGAGCGTTTACTCGGGCTTCGTACCACAATATCAAATTATACATTACGAAAACGCGTATTGGACGCAATAAAAGCAAACTAAAGAATCAGGATATTTTAGGCCCGGTCCAAGCGCCGCTCCACTCATGTGCCGAACCAAACTTGATTAAGTTCGACTTTAGAGCGACTTTGGAGCGACGGCTGGTTCAGACGGCGTACTTGCGTCGAATTCAATTCGGGAAGAGAAATTATGCGTTCTGAATTCAAGAACTCTTTCCAGATAGAAAAGCCTTGATTAACATTTCGATGTTATCATGGTGTTATAGCAATATTTAGGGAAGCAAATTCAAACTCAAGGTTCAGTGTTTGTATTAAGACAGGTTTTCTCCCGGTTAAATCGACTTGTCAAAGGGAAATCTAATAAGCTGGGCTATTATCACGACGAAAAAGCAAAAAATGAATTTGCGCTCAAGAAACTCGCTCATACAGTCCCGTTTCTCATAAATCGAAAACATACTGGTATTTTGTTGTCTTTATTTTTATCGACGACTTTGAGCTTCATGCATGACTGGTCACGCCACTCAATTTTGAGCCAATCACGAGTCCCGTTATAGGAAAAATAAATTACAGTAATTTATGCAGTAGGTTCGACACATGAGGAGAACGCCGTATGCATCAGCTGCCGCTCCAACGTCGCATAGTGCGACAGACCCTGCCGAATGTAATGTTGTTTGCCGCACCAAACCTAAGCTGCCGAACCAAACTGATTCAAACGCCGCTCTTCTGCCGTACTTAACTCATCAGTTAGGTTCGGCGCATGAATGGAGCGGCGTTTGGAACGGGCCTTAGCACAAGAGTTCCGCTTAGATATTTACTATTCAAGTTGCTTCGTTTAGTATCCTCCTCATCCTATTGCAAGTTGTGAGTTTAAACCATTTTGGTTCAAGAATGAAGCACAGCTGTCTACGCATTGATGGAGAAGTTGTTTGCAAAGAATTTTCGAGGTCTTTTTACAACTTATGGCGATTACTTTGAACATGCTAGCAGAAATTGTACGAAGTTTGTTTACTGGTCTCGGCGATCCGAGTAAATTGTATAGCTGAACATCTTTGCCGTGTTGCGATCTTAAACCCTTTTCAAGAGTCATATCTTCTTTGGAGAGCGAATAATCCCTTTCGAGAGAGCCAAAACGAATCATGATAACCTCCTTCGCGAAAACAACAGTCCTGTGACTAGGCTCAAATTGCATTGCACATAATTTGCATAAACTTTCAAGTTGTGTATTTTGCGGATAACTTCCAAGAATTTGCGACCCTTAAGGCAGTTTATGAAGAAATATTCAAGCTACACATTTTTATTGAATCAAGGCAAGAGTATCTTTTAAAAAGGACTCTCATTTATAAGGGAAGATGTGGCATTCTGTTTTGCTATTTATTTTGGTTTCATGCTCGTATATTTCAAGTCACGCAACATGATTTTCTTTTGCAGTCAGACACAGTTTTCTAAAAGAATTGGCGATTGCTAATAAAGACTGCTAAATATATTTAAACTACTAGTGAAATAACTGGCTAAACTATCGTCAATGCAGATTTTCCTTAGGACTTAGCAAGAACATTGGTTCGTCAATAATCCCGCACAATTCCCCGAACAATCGAAGGTTTAATTCTCCCGCACAATGTGCCTCCAAATTCACACGTTATTTATTTTATTTATTTTTTTTTTTTTGCCTGCACCCTACTTGAAAGCCAACTAACTTGGAGGTAAGATATTTAACTTAAGTTACCGAAAGTCTTATCTTTACAACATTGGAGATCGACATATTTTGCGCGGTGCAAGAAACAAGTCACATGTTTTTAATGAGCTACGAGTCCAAAAACGTTTTCGTATTTAGCTCGTTTTATTGCAATATGATTCGTTTTACTGTAATGTTCTAAGTAATAACAGCAGTAGCCACATACCGTCATTGACTGCCTATTTTTTGCCAGTGTTTTCGTAGATTGAACTCATACCGCAATCGGCTCAGTTAATTGTTATCTCACGAGAACGTTTCGAGCGTGAACTTTGCTTACCTGGCTGGCTTTCAAGCAATATAATTCGTGAACCGACCCTTTCTGAAAATGATCGACATCTTTGTATGTGACATGAACGTGTAAGGCGCGATTCTCGCCAAAACTTTCTTCGCAAAACACCGCATTCTGTCACGAAGAGCGAGCAATGTCGCGTTTCTCATCCCCAGTTTCCATGGTCTACGCATGGAACGCCTGGGACCATGAACCCCCTTTTGGCGACCAAAACGCTAGCATTTTAAGGCTCGGGCTTTCCTACGGAAGCCCGAGTAACGAGAGCCGCAGGCGAGTGTTTTCTACATTTCGTGAGTGTTCTTAAATGTCCGGAATGGTTCATCACAGTATAACACACGGCTTAGGCTTCTTTATTTGCTATATTGAGGTAACGTTGCGTAAAACAATAAAACACGCTTTTTCTGTGTTTTATACTCTGATAAAACATGGGTTTTTATAAATTTGCAGAGTTCGTAGCCGTCCTCTGCAAAACAACAGCGTGAAATGACCACGACCGCTAGGTTTTCGCATTTCCTTTCCTTTCCTTTCCTATCCCGAGTTTACACATTTAATTTAAGGAAGAGAGTATAACCTAGATCATAATATCTTTTTTTGAGCAGGTTTTTAGACCGATATGTGTCCTGAAAAGATGAAGACAAATTGGAAATTCCGAAGGTAAAGATAATATTAAGCGTCACTGTCGTAAATAGGATGAAAGTGACTTTAGGAATGGACCACTAGAAAAGTGGAGGATTTTTTTTTTTTTTTTTTTTTCCTTTCACGTCTACTGCCTCTGTAGGATTTCTTTTAGGGGTCAGGTCCTCCGGACGAACTTTTTTTTTTTGTAGGGAGGGATAGGGGGGTGGGGGGAGGGGTTGGGGCGGGATTCTCTTCTGCCGCAATGTTAATCTTGGCCTCCCCACACTCTGAATGTCTGGAACAGGCTTCATATAAATACTTCTTACGTCACACATAGTCTTTTTGCTTTACTGCCAAAATATCAATGGTTTATCATTTATTAAGATGTTTTTAAGATTGTTTAGGGTTATTTAATTATCATTTACTGTTATTCTTGAATATTAGATACACTTCTTACATGACAGTTGTCTTTTTATAAAGAGAATGACTCAGATTGTGAGTTCGACATGTATGAAGAAAAACTAAGGAAAACTGAGGATATTCTTTAGGTTTCCAATGCTAGGCACAATCTTGCCGTTCAGAAGTTTTGGCTTTTTTTACATATAGACTTGAGTTTCAACTGAACTTGGAGTTTGCGTTTCATCTACATTAATTTTATAAATATAAAATTAATAGCAGAGCACCATACTCATCGGAACCAATAAATTGCTTTTCTCATGGTTATCATGGCGAGGGGTATTGCTCGTGGGCGCGTACGCACGACGACGACGACGGCGACATAGCGCAACATGGCGGCCATACTCCAGCTATTAAATAGGTCATCCAAGGCATGAAGCCCTGGTTTATAGTGATCTGTACATCTTTGATATTGGACATCCATGTTTTAGTCAATTCACAGCTGTCAAAACAAAGTATCCGCTGACCATTATCATGTTAAAATTTCGCGGGCTCAGTTTTAGAGCTTATCGAGTGCACATGTTTGCACTGGTTTTCGAACGGATCACAGGTTCAAGTCAGGTTATTACTCTTGGGTAATAGAAGGAATTGGTACGTTCAATGGCAAATTTTAAGCACGCTTTTCTTCTAAGGTATTCCTTGCACAATCATCCCTTTGAAAGTCCCTGATATATTGCTACAACCTTGGGTATGCTTTTTTGGTTGAGTTTTACGGAGAAAAAATAGTGAAACCACACGCTCACAATGGATCAGTTGTTAAGTTTCTGGCCCAAGAAAAACAAATACTTTTTTCCTTTATGGTTAACTTATTGTAATCAGGAGCTCGCTTTTATGCTTGGCTACATCTATATATGTAATACATTATAGTATGAGAAGTTCATTTACATCATAACAAAGGACACAGACTTGCCTTTACAACAGCTTTTCACAAACGTACTCAGAATGTGATAACAAGAAGCCACTTGGTGTGGCAGGTTTCCCAATGCACTTCCCTTACAATTTCTCTCCCAGAGGCCATCATTGTGGTGCCAAACTCTATTTATCAATGTGGCCCCATTATAATGACCTCTCCTCGAGAAAGTCAAACCACATAGGCGGTAACTGTTTGAAAAAAGCATTATATTGTTCTGTAACGTGCTGCTTAACGTGCATTGCTTCTTTATACCACACAACTCTGACATAAAAACAACGCAAACGGAAAACTTACAACACCCACCATTCATTCGACAATTCAACTCTGTCTGGAGGCTGATTGGCTTCATTTATAATTCCCTGACGGGCAAAGATGTCCGAGGATAATAGTAGGAATGGTGGAGTCCCCCTAAGAAATGTTCGCTTGGTGTTATTTCGTTTCCCACCGCAATAAGCCTGAACGGTCTGCCCGTAGAAACAATGAAAACACTGTTAACTCGTGAATGTACACTTAAGTGTCAAATGACCTCAAAAAAGTGAACAATACAATGCGTTTAATTCTGTACAAAACAAGTGCCAAGGAAATCATTTGCACCCGGAGGGACTACGTTTATCCTGTGGCCACACTGAGTTGTCTATACTGATCAGAGAACATTCACTGGGTCAAAGACTCCTGAAGGAATCGTGGTGGGATTCCAGGTTTACTATTAAATTAAAGAAATGGATTGTGACATGAAGCTTTATTGCTTAATTACTCAGTGTTAAAACAATGCCCCCATATAAAATATTCTAAATTCAATGTAATACATAAAATACGAGGAGTGTTCATTGGGAAAACACTAATACTAAATTAGGAGCAGCTGGGTTTCTATTTTTAATGACTTTGAGGTGTTTGGATACCTGATGAAACACTCGATAGCTTCTCAAATCATTCAACAATTCTTGGAGAAATTCTAAGCAAAAATCCACCAGGTTTTCTGATAAATAGGATCACATTTGCAAACCTCCTACACTGTGGTGATTTCCCGTACAGTAGTAATTTCCCAAAGTGGTGTTTTCTTTTCGTGAGTTATTAATGAATGTGGGAATTACAGAAAAAAAATCATAGATAAATTAAACAATTACGTGCATGCTTTAGAAAATGATTAAATAAATGTACAACTGTGTTGTAACTCTCTTGGTTCTAGCTGGACAATGGCGTGATTGGTAGTTGCTGGTATATGCTGTGTAAGATCGAAACGCCTCAAAATGGTGTTAATATGCGTTCGGTTAATTAGAGCGTATATTTCGTATTGTATCGTGCAACGTGTTGGAATGTGGCGCTTGTATCGTTACGTAATTTATTCAAATAGCCTGTGAGCAGCGCTCTTTTTTAGTTCTCGCAATGCGGATCGGAGTACAGTAGTGAAATCGAAGCATCTAGTGCAGTTGTTGTCTTATCACAGCGGCATCTCAGCCAGTTATAGCCCAGCATCGCATTACAAATGTAAGTCTGTTACTTTCTTGCTTTGTTTATGTTTGTTCTGTTCGTGTCTATTTCAGTTTTAACCACAATGAGCCACAGTTGTTGATCGCCAGTAAATAAAGTGTGCGTTCTAAATTATATTGCTTGCTGGAGATAATGTCACGTCCTGTTGGTAGCTTTATGCTGTCTCCAAAGAAGAATAAAGTCTAGACACAAAAAGGTCTTCCTCATTCCCCCAAAGATCAACTTGGGCTGTCTGTGTTACATTAAGTCGGCCAGGAAACAGCTTCATCCATTCACACTTCCCTTCAGCGAAGCCGTCATTGTCAACATGTGGCCAATTCTGATAAGGGTTGTGCAATACGGTTCTGATGATGTCTGCATATATTGAAAGAAATTGCCATGCTTCTTCTTCAGGACATAGAAGATCAACAAGAAGTTGTCGATGGGGCTTGTATTCACAAGAATCACCTGGCCTTGACATGGCACTGTCATTGTACCACCCCAGAGGAGGACATTCAACATAAAAGGTGAGCAATCGATTTCACTCTTCTTATCCAGAGCCACATGCATTTTCTGATGAGCGGCTTGCTGTGGTCTTTACTTCCTGCCAACACTTTGAAAGGAATAAAAGTGCTTCTTGATCTCCTCAATCTTATTAACCTTAGTAAACTGCTTCTTTTCACAGTCCTTACGTGAAAGTTTAAAATTTCTGAGCAGATACAGGTCAAGTTGAGAAACATAAAGATTCCGCAGTTTATTGGTGCAGATTAGCTTCTCCCAGTCTAAATCATCATATGTTTTTTCCTTTTCAGTTGCTCGGGCACTTGCATTGGCTATTCTAGAAATGAATGCCTTAACTTGTGCATTATGGCGCAATTTTATCTCATTCGCCACTGCTTTTCTGAAATCTTCACCTGTATATTTTAGGACAAACTCATTTACATTTGCTAGCATCTTGGCAAGAGTGTTACTTGCATCTACAACCGAATGGACAGACCCTGGTTCGTCTGTACAGTTCTCATCCCGTAGCTGTAAGTCTGGTTGGCCACAAGAGGAAATAAGCTCTGCTAGCTGTTTTCGTGGACAGAAGTCATCTCTTTCTGTTCCAGGCACCCTAAACATGCTCTTTCTTAAGGCCAAACTTCTCTGTTATTTCTCCGGAGGAAAAGTATACCTCTTACTAACCAGTTCGAGGTCCGTACTGTAAGTTACGGACCGCGTGTCATAAACCGAAGGGGAAAAAACCAGGATCCGTAACTTTCAGTACGGACCGAGAAGGCGAGGTCAGTAAGATATTTATTATATCGCTACTGTGTGTCTGACGGGTTCGGAAACGATTTCTGTTCACGCGAACTCGGAAAGGCTTTAAATTTCTGACGCACCTTGAAAGCAAAACGAGTCAGTTGGAAACAGTTTTTAAGTCGTTCGCACGCTTTATTACATAATTTAGAGTATAAGAAAGTTTTAAACTTTCACTTGCTATAAAAGTTAAGAACACTTATCGATGAATCACGAAACAGTTTGGCAACAAAACCAACTTTAAATCTAAGCGGGCCGTACAGGAGAGTACGGCCCGCTATATTGACCAATCACAGCGTGCGTACAAACTGAGAGATATAATAATAATAGGTAATGCATAGTGGAATTCCGCTTCTTAAGAATAGTCTGGGACTGGTGGCTGAACAAGAGCTAATGGTATCCCACTCCACCCATCAGAAAACACTTCTGTATTCTTAATTGATGAGTGAAATGCACAGATTCTGCCATTCTTTGTCTGACACCCAGTTCTTATTTCTTCAAATTCATGGTCATAAAGAAAGTAGTAGTCATCAAAAAATTTCTCACAAACATAAAATAATTCTTGCCTACACACTTTTCAAGTAACACTGCAGAACTTGCACTTGTACAGTTAATCATATATTGATCATCAAAGAAGAACTTTCTATAATCTTCATACCAAGGACTGAAAGCATGTACGGATGTTCCTATTCATCGTTTTCCCTGGAACCGTTTCTTTACCTCCTCAGCACAATCCTTTGCAATCTTCTTCTCCTCTTCGTTCTGTAATCTCTGTAAGTTATCATTATTTAGCTCAGTCAGTCTAAATTTGCCATCATCTACAATTGACGTATGAGGTACAGGCATGGACCTTCCATCACCCAAACACTCATTGAGACACCGCATCACTTTCTCCACAATGTGAGATAAAGAGTAACTTGTGGCATAATGAAATCTGCTTTGAAGATCTAAGTAGTTGATCATAAAATTAAATATTCCGTCATTCGTATCTGGGCCATTTGTTTATCACTTGAAACACCTGGACCGGCAACAGAAGTTTAGATGTCAAGGGACTGTAGTAAAATAGATTCCAAACAATGTGATCATGCAACATTTTCTGGTTTTATTAGTAATATTACAACTGGAATTTGAAAGGTCAATAACAAATCAAGTCTCTTGTCAAAAAGCCCTATTCCATTATGGCTTTTAATAGAAAAAACTCTGACTCGCGAAGTTGGTCATTGCATTGAACATGGGTATAAACTTAAAATTAACAAGCTACTTTTCTTGTTAGAGCTGTCCATATATTAAAACAGCCAGGGATGTGACAGAAAAACATGGCAGAAGCAATGCTAGAAACAAGAAAATACTTGGAGTCCTCAGTCTCCTGTCCTGTCTTTAAACGTAGAGGTAGATATGTCTCAAAAAGCAACAGATTACTGTTACACCCAAAAGGTATACAATTCTAGCTTTAAGGTCCATGAATTAAAACCCCATTAAAATGTCAAGGCCGCAATGTACTTGGCCCACATTGTAGATTGCATTTTATATAAAAATATCTAAGTCTTTTAGTATTTGATAACAGGCCTTATCCTCAGTTACACAATAACTGTACAGCAAAGAAGACTGCTGAATTGAGTTTTAATTTAGGGATCTACCTGTGCCTAGGAAGACCAATTCTTTTCATTCCTTTACGAATGTCTTGGCAAAGTTTCTTGGCTGTCTCATAATTAGCAAGCAGATTGTCCTACGCTTAGCTGTCAAGCTTTGATTCTAAAAGGCAAATTTGTATCCATGCTAAGACAAAATAGTCCACGGGCCAGGACCCCAAAAAATAACATTTCGGTACGATTCAGGGAGAGTAATACATACATTTTGGAAAACTGCAATTACTCTAGTTTCATGTTATGTATGATAGCAATGCTAAATGAGTAGCTTAATAGGATTTATCACGTGACAAAGTGACGTCACTCATTTCTACAGAATCATCAGGATACAAGCAATGACTGCTTAAGAGTAGTATTTCCCTGCTTAATAGCCATACGTAAAAGGTACTTTATATGTGACAATGACGGAAATTTCTGCCAGATGAATTTTTAAACACCTAGTTAAAACTTACGTGAGCTTTAAGGATTTTGTTTTCATGGAAACACTGAAAAATATTTAAATTTCAATTAAAAAAAAAAAAATTAAGTACCTTTTAATGCGTTGATCTCGCAGAATTTTCGCCAAACGGAAGCAGAAGAAAATAAGTGATTCACAACCAATGATTTGGTGAGATGCAATTGCTACCAAGACAGTGGTTCTGAATTAAGAGGCTGTCCGTGTTACACCCTTAACTCAGACGAAAACAACGTTTTATTAAAGCACAAACTCCGTACTTTTGGTATAATCTCCGAGCACATGTTTTTCACTCTCTAAAACCAAATCCCAGCATACATTGCGGCACGGGAGCTCATAGTCACACACTCAACATAACATGTTACGCACCCTACATCCGCCTAAGAATCGACCACTTGATTCGGATCAAAGTTTCGATTTCCTTCAAAATTTCTCCACGAAACGAGGTTTATATAAGGTAAAAGAAAATACATTTCTTTGGTTTTTATTCTTGATAATAGTCGAGATTTTGAGGAGAATGTGATCGATACCCGAAACCCTCAAATTGGGCCTTTCACGAAGCCGAAATTAGCCCTCATTGGGATGCTTGCTGCCGAGCGTATATTTATCGTACGAAGATAAGAATTACACCACCATTAGATACATCATTGCACTTAAAACAAATGGCAAAATCAAACCTGAGTATGGAAAATTACTAACATTGTAATCACTTAAACAGGACAATGTCAACGCCATTTTCAAGAAGCGGGCCAAGTGGCGTAGTGAAAAGCGATATTTCTCATAATTCTGACTTATTCGGAGAATCTATTGTATTGTTCTGAAAAGTATTAAGATAGACCCTTGAAACCATGGAATAAAATTTATTGGCACTGGAGTATATGAAAGGATAGCTACGGAGTAGATTGTCTTAAATTCACCAACTGGTCATCTGCGCAAATACGATTTAACGAAGTCGCTGGGGACCGGCCAAATTTAATCGTTAAATCGAGGGTACGTTATATCGAAATCCTCGATATAACGAATTTGAGGAGAAACGACCAAAATGCTCGTTACATCGAGGTAGTTAATAATTGATTTGTAACACAAACGACTTCTGTCACGCAATCCAATGCAATTTTCGTCACCCATAAGTGCCGCGTTTTGAGATGCAATTTATTAAGCATGGTGGCTTTCAGTATCAATTATTTTCACTTTTGAGGAGACACGCAGCTTTTGCTTACAAAAGAACGGCACTTTCTGAGTAGGGATTTAAAAATGTTGCAACATGGAGGTTATACAGAAAATTGTCTACGTAAACTAGGAAACGGGCTTTAGTGTTGTTATGTTGCAATACCAAATATTTCCAGATTTCAAAGAAGATAGAGCAGAGGTTAATTGATGTCGAAATACTATAGTGCCAATGTCTATGGCATATAATGAGCCGTTGACTGAAAGTTTGCTGTCTCCTTACCATCTGGAGTACAAGGATTTGTTGACTGTTGATCTGTTCAGCGTTTACCTTCTGTCGCGTGTTGACATTGTAATTCGTTATATCGAGGTAGATTTTACGTTTGGGCTTCCGGATTATGTTCGTTATATCGAAGAATTCGTTATATCGAGGATCGTTATTTCGAGGTTCTATTCCATACGTTTTCCTGTAACTTTGGCCGGGACGTAGAATATCGTTCGTTATATCGAGGACTTCGTTAAATAGAGGTTCGTCAAATCGAGGTTCCACTGTAGCACGACCACTACGCTAAGTACATAAATTTCAATTTTTTGTCTTATTCAGAAACGAAGATGACCTGGTATCACAGCTAAGGAAGAAAATTTAAAATGTCACCTTTAAATTTCCACCGCTTTACGTTCATGGCATCATGACATGATTTTCACTTTTTCGGCTATCAGTCCATTGTTACGACCAGCACAGGAAGCAGGGTTCGATTCCTCAGTCTTGTGTGACTGTCATCTCAAAATATTCAATGTTTCTAATTAGTTCCGTGAAATGAGTGTAGGTAATCGAATCAACAATTTCTCCGGTTAACGAATGCACCGGTAGTGTCAAAAGTAAAAAGTAAATCGAGTAATTACGTTTGAAATACCAGTCGCCATGTTTGTTCGCTTCAAGAACTGCCGCTGACCGTATCAACAAACTTCGTAACTGAGCAAATCAATGGATAATCGATAAACAAAGTGCTTGCGAAGCAGTTATGCTAGCAAGATTATGTCAGTGAAGAAAACTTGCTCTTTTTCTGTGATCTTAAACGAGCATTGCGGGCCAAATACAGGCGAAGAAAATATAATTTTTCTCTGCGAATGTGTTGGAGAAATTAGTAATCACCTTCGCAGATGTCACTTGTCACGCGAGAATGTCACTGAGATCGACCTAATTCTCGCTCGGGCTGGCCTATTTGACCTCGATGCGAGCAAGGTTAAAGAAATGACTGTGTGTCCAAAACACAGAAACAACCTTGGCAGGTATTAGCAGTCCCTCAGAACCTGTCAATACCAAGAACACGCCGGGAAGTTTAAAAAAATTGAAGAAGGAATTGTAATCAGCTTGAGGACCTCGAAGGAGATTTACACTTTGTTTGGCGAAAAGGCACAAGTGGGGTCCCGTAAGTATAAAATATCCTACTTTTCAAAATAAATAATTATTAAGACCTGAAAGCGTACCACTGCAGGAGCACCTAACGACACTTAAACTGGAAATTAAAGATGTGACTTCCCAAGCACTGATTCTGTGCTCCCACGTCAATTACCATTAATAATTAACTTTCCTGGGAAAAAAAATATCCACTCTTCACTGCTAGCAAGACCGACTTTATTTCATAAAACTCCCAGCCAGACATAATGAAAATTTTGAATACCGAGCTAGAGAAATGGCAATTAGCCAAGTAGCCAGCCAGCAGTAAAGAGTAACATTTGAAATGCCAGCAAGGCAATTATAGGCGAAAAAATGTTCTGGCTAGCGTATTGACCCGGATTAAAAACAAACGCATTGTTTAGGATCACTATTCAACAGCCTATTGTCTGTTGACTATTTTGCCGCCATGAGCATAATCTACACTTTGATTATGTTATCACTTAAAAACTTAACAGTACAACTTACCATCTATGTCTTAAGCGGATCGGACAAGGTGTCTCCCAACACGGTCGGTTTTTTTCCAATACTTCAGATGCCTTCCAGGTTCAGCATACGTGTGACAGTTTGGCAGTTTACGTTATGACATCTAAAATGATTCACACTAATGTTTAAAATAAGATCCCTCTAATCCTTTTAGACATTCAGAGCAAACTTGTTTTCACCAAAGAAATGCTTGTTGCAAAAATGCTTAACAAATAAAGAAGCCTCGACTCTGCTCTGTTCTGTTGTAAAGCACGCAGGAAACGGTAGAACACGAAAGAAGTGTAGAGGAAAACACGAGACGTAGTCGAGTGTTTTTTCCTACTTCTTGAGTGCTCTACCGCTTCCTAAGTGCTTTACAACAGAACAGAGCACAGTCGAGGCTTCTTTATTTGTTTTATGATGAAGAATCAGATAATTTCCCCACGCATTCGGCTGAATTTCAAACCAAAGTTTATTTTCCAAACGAGTAAAAGTGGCGCCAGCCGTACACTGTTCTCTGATAAAGCACGCTAAAATAAGCCAATCACAATCCTTGTTAGAACTGTTCACATAATTTGATTGGGTAACGAAGCGACAGCTGTCAATCACAAACTGGACTTCAGCTAAGCTTTCAGTTTCGAGTAGTTTGAGCGGCTTTCGAGAGAAGAACGATGCCTTCAAAGTTCGCTTTTAAGTTAATTTTTTAAATACGGATCTAAAGGCAGGTAAAGGTTTATAGTCCAGAGGAATCCGGCCGTATTGTAGCCTATGAAAACAAGCACTTTTCCAGTGGAAATTACGAAAAGCGGAGCTCAAAGCTTGTGGATGAAAATGGGAAATGCCGAGTTGAATTGGAAAGTAGCTACAGTTATTTAGGGCTTGTAGCCGCATGCAGCAAGATTGCCCGAACTAGCGTAAAAGTTAGAAGGACTTAACGGCTCCCACTGGTTCTACTCCGAGCACAGAAGAGAATATTAGAGCAAGTTTTGCACTGACCGCTCGTCGGTTTACTTCGCTGAGATGACCGGAGAACGAGCGTTACTACACTGCATGTAAGTGTTGTTTGCGCAAATGAGCATTTTTAATTGTAAATTTACAAAAATAAAGCTTCTCATCATAAACAGAGACAGTTCAATTGTTGTTTTCTGTCGTTGTTTTACTTCTTAGTATAATTTCTGCCTTCGCAACAAATAAAATGTCTTTATCGAAGCACTGTTTAGGTTGAGAATTTGTTTATTTCGCTACAGCTGTACATGTTTTGTCGGCGGGAATCTAGCGAAACTTGTTATTTTAGTACAGTTTTAACACTACTGTTGCTAACAATGGTCTCTGTGAGCCATATTTACTGCAGAAAAATAGCTCGCTTCCACTGCGCTTGTCTGAGTCACAGGTGATGTTTAATTTGGGTCAAATTAGTCAAAATTCCGAAGCAAAAATTTGGAAGCCAACTTACTGTCATCAACACGTGCTCTGTTCTCTGATAAAGCACGCTGTTTCAGCCAATCAGAACGCGCGTTATATGGAAACTTTATTATAATAAACAAGTAGAATTTACGAAATCTCTTGTAGTATATTTTGATGAAAACTTAACTTCGAACGTACATATCAAACATATTTCTAAAAAACTGCCTCCTGCATTGGCATCTTGAAGAGAAGCAGGTCTTTTGTTCCTTTTGAAACACTCCTATGCATCTATAATGCTTTAGTTCAACCTCATTTCGACTACTGTAGTGTCGTATGGCGGAATTGCGATAAATCTCTTTTCATTAAACTACATAAACTACAGAATCGCGCTGCGCGTATTTTGACCTCTTCTTCATGTGATGCCAATGCAGATGATCTCTTTGTTAGACTTGGCTGGCAAAAACTTAATCTTCAACGAGAATTAAAAACAGCCATAATCGTCTATAAATCTCTTAATAGTCTCGCCCCTGATTATCTCGAATCAATGTTTACTGATCGGAGTGCAATATCTACCAATTCTCTTAGGAATTGTGAGGGCTAACTAGCTGCTCAACTCCCCCGCACCAATTTTCTAAAACAAAAAACAGTTTCAGCTATAGTGGTGCGGTGCTGTGGAACAGCTTACCTACCAATCTGCGGCAAGCACAAAATCTTACTAGTTTTAAATCCGGCTGCAGGGGTTTAAATAAGTAAATTAATCACACGGCATTCATGGCAAGCGGGCACTTCGTTATTGTTTTCACTTTTGTGGTTATTAGATTTAATTAGCAGTAGATTAGTATCTTAACAATGTAATTAACGTAATTTTAGTATTTACTTTAAGTCCTGATGTTTTACCCGTGTATAAATAAAGTTAAATAAATAAATAAATGCATTTAATTCAACGCCGAGTTCGTTTTAATCATCTCGTATCCAACACGTACGAAAGAATTTTTTTTTTTGTCTAAATTCTTCAACCGACTGGGTGATGTGGACATTTTCAGTAAGATCTAAAGAAAGAGATGGTATGAAAAGGCGGCAAAATTTGACGAACGTTGTTCACTTTCTGAGTTGAATGAAACATATCACGAAAGCAAGCGAAACAGAGTTTTCCTCCGAAATGGTAATCGCCGACAATCACCTCCAAAGTTGTCTACATCCTGCATGATTCTGGAAAATTGTGATAAACGACCAAAAGTTGGAAGGAGGATCCGTAGGTAGTGGTGTTGCTGAAAATTTTTCGCCTAGTGTGTACAAGTCAAATGAAGCAAGGGTTGACTTGTTTGCGGAGCTTTCATAATCGAGGTTACAAATTGTGTCACTCAGAATTTAGGTCTAAAAGGGCAAGACCCAAATGTTAGGTAATAATTCAAACTTAAGAGGTGCCCTCTGTAATTTTCAACTATGGCCATTTGGACCAGAAAAAATCAAATTCCTCAAACTTTCTCAGATGAATGGTCTAGATAAGTGATTCACAAAAATATAACTTTCAGCTCAATTCGATTCGTATTTTAGCGCTGGGGCCACCATCTTGGTTTTGCCCCTCTGAGGGGGCTTTCAGCGGCCATTTTAGGGCACATTTTTAACAATTTGCCATACAAAGAAAACGATCTAAATCCGGGTAAAAACCCTTTATTCGAGACAAGCAAATGTTTCTTGTTACATTGAGAGGCTGTTTTGGCAATTTGATCATCACCTGATTTTTCTACAGAATTTTAAATTTCTTCCCTTTCGGACTACTCATGAAGCGCCACAAAATAGGCGAAGTCTAAAGGAAAATATCACCAAAAGTACATCACTTGAGATCCCAAAACTACCCTCCACTTAAAGAGCAATGTCTCACCTGTAAAAATATGCAATAAAATTTTGGGGCAGTTAAAACTGTAAAATGTTAGAAGAAGAAGTTTAAGCTGTGTTTTTGTCAACAAAGACCGCCGTCCTAATTAGCATAATAACATGAAAATAACGATACACAGAGAAAATAATGATATATTCTACTTACCTCGCGACATGTCGACAACTGGATGTTCCACGATGCCTCATGTTATATTTCCAGTATGTTTCAGCCACATTTTCGGTGATTAGTGTACGAAATCACTTTCACACATCGCCACGGTTAAGCAGATTTCAACTCTCCGAAGCCCGCTTCATAACATCTATCAATATTATTTGTCTTTTGCCTCATAAGCTGCCGTTTACAAGAAGTTTAGCAGTTTGCTGAGATCCTAACTGACCCAGAAGTTTGTTAACAGCCTTTAAAATCTTCCTTTTAATCGAGGATTCTCATCAAGAACTCGTTTAAGCTCAGTTCTGTTTTGATCTGTTATGCACTCGCCATCATTCCACAGATTGCGTTACATTTGACAAATGCGCATTCCAACGGGTAGGGGTAGGGTGGGCAGGAAGTGAAAATGTAACCGACATTATATTAAAGCCATTTTTCGCATTTCTGTGGCTAAACTAGTTACTGGCTTTCCCAGAATGATTTGAACATGAGCTTCTACTTGCAGGTATTTTCTAGGTTATTTTTGCAGAGTAGGTGAGGAGGGGGGGGGGGAGGGGGGGGGAGGTCGTGTATTAAAAAAAAAAAGAAAAAAGAAAACGATAGACAGTATCAGGTCAAAAGATTATGATCTGTGTATCTTGATCAGCTTTATCAGTTCATCACTGAGGCCAGTGAGGCCCTATTAGGGGTTTTCAGGATACTGGATATTTGGGTAAAAAGTTAATGAAATGCAAGAAATTTAGGAGAAATATTAATGGGGTAGAGCATGTTTAGATCAGATAAAACAGGACATTAATTGAGTAGGAAATCGTTGAGCTGGATGTAACAGTATACAAGATATTTAGGACAAAAATTAACAGGATAAGGGGTACACCGACACCCTCCCCCCCCCCCCCCGTCCCCCACAATGGGCCCTCAACAATGGTCAGCTATTTAGAATGAAATAAATGTATGTCAACTGCTATAGGCATTTACTCTGGACTCTTAGTACTTATATCACGGTGGAATATGAAAGTTTTGTATCAGATTTTAGGGGTTTTAAGGTTAGGTAACGCAGCTCCTTGTTAGTAATTTCGAAGCCCACACTTGTTACACTGAATAGATAGATAAAGACGAGGCTGGAGAAATAAACAGAGAATGAAATGTGTCAGGAATTCTGTACCGTTTAACACGAATTTCTTACATGGCAACCTTTGTGTCTGCAAAGAGATCGAGGCACAACATTCCACACTATATTTGTAAACAACTATCCTAATCTCATTGACAGCCATTAGTTTTTGACGAGGATTTTCATTTATTACCAATAGAATACGGATAGAACTCCAATAAAAAGCCTCTTCCTTGTGTTTTTTTTGTTCAGCATTATACTTGTGTCTTTCGCTGCCCGAAATGCCATCAAATGCTGTGAAAGGCAACAGACTGACAAGCAGTGCGCAAGAAACGTTTTTCTCAGGTCAGGAAACGGCCATAAAAGTCGAAGCAATTACTGTAGCACAAAAGATGAGGCGCTCAGAAGGTGAGGCCAGAATTAGGCGGTTCACCTGTGATGAGTTCCTGACTCCTTGCCACGTTTAATCCTTCCTCTCGAGAATGGCTTCAAAGCTTAGAAACAGACAGGAGAAGGTCCTCCAAGAAGACACAACAACCGCTGAGAATCAAGCTGCAGATATTTTTGACAAGTGTCAGTTAATTCATCCAATTGCTTATGACTCATTCAACTTGTGTGCCTTAAACGCATCTATAATGTCTTTAAAAGGCTAAGCGTCAACATTAGTGCTTCGCTTGATAGATGCGGGTATTTTAAAGCGTCCTGCATAGGGTTGAAAACTAGTCCTGTGCAGACATGCAACTGTGCTCCATCACAGAACTGAACGACATTAGCGGCTGTGGGTGCCTCAGGCTCATAACGAATGGTGCCTACAAAATACAAACGTATTTCCGCCAGATTAAGACAACGTGGAAAAAGTACATCTTAGCCAGGGTTATTAGAATCCACAAAGAAAACTGGGGGTAGTCATCAATTTTTCTGAGATAATTAGCTACTGCTGACGGTAGCATTTTTCTGAAAAAAAGGTAAAGATATTTCTTCACAGATTTTCCTAAGGTTCGCCTTTACATGCAGAAAACTAAACATATTAAAAAACATCTTTAAACTACGTGGTAAGTGGTAACATAAAAACCACTTTTGATATGTATTTAATAACAGAATCGTCGCAACAGCACTCCTCTGGCTTAGCCAAAATACAGTCTACATAACTTTTCCTCACAGCCAAAAACTAATGCATTGTCGAATAGGCTTGCCACTTCCAATTCATACCATAAAATGTAGCTGTAATCACCCCTTTGTTAAAAGTTAAAGGAGTTGTTTCATCCTTTCGAAAACTTTGTCGGTGTCCGTTACTTTTTTTCCTGTTACTTTCCAAGTAAGTTAAACATTGACGTCTCTCGCAGTTGTTTTGCGCGTGCATTATGCCATCTACAGTCGAATTTCAGTATGATTTTTTCTACGGATACGATAAAAGGTAGTTTTTCAGCTGGAAGCCGTTCACAGTTAGTGCTTCGCGATATGCTGCTTTTCTGGTAATCCCGGTTTTAGTACAGGCTCGTAATTTTAGTGCGAAATTTGTTTCGGCCACAATAGAATTTTTTTTAAGTCGCACGCTTGGTAGGGTAGTTAATTACGTCACTAGTTCCAACCTAAGCGCGCGCCTGGCGTTTAAACCATGCCTAACAAAGAAGGTACCGTCCTTAACTGCCCTTCAGTAATTTTCTGTGCATTTTCTTTTCTGATGGAAAAGTGACACGGCTAAGAAAATGTAAGAAGTTTCAATAAAACGTCGCTTCTCATTACTTCCTGCGCACTATTCGTCAGTCTGTTGTCTTTTGCAAAATTTGATGGCACTTCCGGCAGCGAAAGATCGACACAACTGTCCCGCTTTATCTGATCTAAACATGCTCTACCGCATTAATTTTTCTCGTAAATTTCTTGCATCCTGTTAATTTTTTACCCAAATATCCGGTATCCTGAAAACCCCTAATAGGGCCTAACTGATGAACTGATAAAGCTGATCAAAATACACAGATCATAATCTTTTCACGTGGTACTGTCCATCGTTTTGTTTTTTTCTTTTTTTTTTTTTCAATACAAGACCCTCCCCCCCCCCCCCCATCCTGCAAAAATAACCTAGAAAATACCTGCAAGCAGAAGCTCATGTTCAAATCATTCTGGGAAAGCCAGTAACTAGTTTAACCACAGAAATGCGTAAAATGGCTTTAATGTCGGTTACATTTTCATTCCCTACCCACCCTACCCACCCTACCCCTACCCATTGGAATGCGCACTTGTCTGTGGAATGATGGCGGGTGCACAACAGATCAAAACAGAACTGAGCTTAAACGAGTTCTTGATGAGAATCCTCGATTAAGAGGAGGATTTTAAAGGCTGCTAACAGACTTCTGGATCAGTTAGGATCTCAGCAAATTGTTAAACTTCTTGTAAACAGCGGCTTATGAGGCAAAAGACAAATAATATTGATAGATGTTATGAAGCGGGCCTCGGAGAGTTGAAATCTGCTTAACTGTGGCGATGTCTGAGAGTGATTTCGTACACTAATCACCGAAAATGCGGCTGAAACATATTGGAAATAATTATAACATGAAGCATCGTGGAACATCCAGTTGTCGACATGTCGCGAGGTAAGTGGAATATATCATTATTTTCTCTGTGTATCGTTATTTTCACGTTATTATGCTAATTAGGACGGCGGTCTTTGTTGACAAAAACACAGCTTAAACTTCTTCTTCTAACATTTTACAGTTTTAACTGCCCCAAAATTTTATTGTATGTTTCTACAGGTGAGACATTGCTCTTTAGGTGGAGGGTAGTTTTGGGATCTCAAGTGATGTACTTTTGGCGATATTTTCCTTTAAACTTTGCCTTTTTTGTGGCGCTTCATGAGTAGTCCGAAAGGGAAGAAATTTAAAATTCTGTAGAAAAATCAGGTGATGATCAAATTGCCAAAACAGCCTCTCAATGTAATAAGAAACATTTGCTTGTCTCGAATAAAGGGTTTTTACCCGGATTTAGATCGTTTTCTTTGTATGGCAAATTGTTAAAAATGTGCCCTAAAATGGCCGCTGAAAGCCCCCTCAGAGGGGCAAAACCAAGATGGTGGCCCCAGCGCTAAAATACGAATCGAATTGAACTGAAAGTTATATTTTTGTGAATCACTTATCTAGACCATTCATCTGAGAAAGTTTGAGGAGTTTGATTTTTTCTGGTCCAAATGGCCATAGTTGAAAATTACAGAGGGCGCCTCTTAATGTTCAGCCGAAATTGAAACTGTTTTCACTAAACTGCACCATATTGTGTCGGTATTTTCTGCTGTTCTTCTTCACCCAGTCACCTTTGTTGCACATTTGCAAAACTCTAGCTAGTTAGGTTAATTGTGACTTTTTGTGGCTGTCTAGTTAACTCGAGTTTTGATTGGTTCACTGTATTTTCTCTCGTCTTTTGTGATTGGTTAGAGCGGTTGCTTTGGTTGTGGTTTTACAGCACTCAAGCTCAATTCAAAACCATTTTTGACCTTAAAAATCTCGACTTGCTGAGTTGCAGCAGTCTCCATCCAAAGTAACAATTTATCAAAAAAAAGTGTAGACCTGAAATGACACAGATGGAAGAAAAAGTAAAAATGGAAAGACCAGTAAGGAGATTTTGAATAGGGCAAGAATGTAACTTGATAAGTAAACGTTTAAAGTTGTTCTTCAATAATATTTTGGGTAATCAAATAGACGATTCTATAAAGGCCTTGAGCTACTTTATTCTTTTTGATATTAGGCATAGTCAGAGATTTAGGTGACACTAATAATTAAATAGTATAATAAGGACAATGAATTGTCCAAATGTGGCGATGGTAACACACCATAACATAGAATATCGCTATAATGGGTAGTAGCGAGAAAGAATGTACGCACTTAATTCATGATAAAAGACCTTTTAGACTGCTTAGATCTTTTGTTCTCACTACTGAGCGCAACCACTCATCAGCGATTTTCTATGTTATCGTGTGTTACCATCGCCACATTTTGTACAACTCATAGTTCTTATAACACAATCTAATTATCCATGTCACTTAAATCGCTTTTTTTTATATATCTCGCACTGTGGAATATTTTCTTTACATTTCCTGATGATGTTGTAAATCGGCGAAACCTTGGAGTAAGTAGGAATTCAGCAGCTCAAAGGCCTCAATCGAATCGTCTATGTAACTTGATAAATATGGTGTAACGTTATGCTGCTTGTTGCTCTACAACAAGCCAATCCCCCTTCAATGCAACATTATAATTAATCAGGAACTGAAAGGTACCTTGCTAACTACGGCGAAACAAAGTTGCGACAACAGGCACAATAAATCGGGGTAATAAAAGAGAACAGTACAACTGCCGCTAAGAAATAACTCTTTCCAGTTCAGTCACCTTAATAGCATCAAGACTTTATTTCACTACAACAACAAATTGTCATCAACTTCGACTGAGTTAAAAGCTCTTTGTAGCTAGCAAATAGACCAAGAGTGACTTATTCAACAATAAAAAGAAGAAGAAGAAAAAGAAGACGAAAAAAAATTAAGAAGAAGAAGAATTTCATAACTTCTAGAGCGCTATTTACATTTACTGATCAACAGCGTTGCACAACTTTAAATACTACAATAAACAACCCTTGGACTGCATACTATACGTTGATGATACTTACATAATATACTAACACAGATAACATGATGCACCGTAACAGAATTCCGAAGCAAACCGTTGGCAAGCAGTAGCTAACTATGCTCGGAATCTAACAAACTTACTGGTAGGTAATATTAACTTGGCCCATTATCCATGTGCTATTGCGAAATTACATCTTATGAACGATATTCACCCAATGTCATAACCCAATTACATGTAGAGATGTTTTTTCATTCCAGTTATACATCTTTTCACTCATTTGTAATAGATAATGTTGGCTCTAATAATCCCCGAGTATGCAATGTCCCTCCTAAAAATTGCTTCTAAGGTTTTTATTTTCTTTGTCGCCCGCTGATGGCTGTAATTTACTTACGCTAAACAATGCACCAGGAAAAAAACCAACGTCCTGGTTACTGCTGTAGGTAAATTTCATTCGTTGTTGTTGTTTTTTTCTCATTCTTTGATGAACTCCCCCAAAAAATCTAATCAATTTTTTCAGATGACATTGTACTAGCAAATCAATGAAAAACCGTTATTCCAATGGTGGCATAATGAAATATTAATACAGATATTCCTATACTAGTCTCTAATTGTTGATGGTTAAAGACAAAACGTTTACAAATATTCTACTTGCTATGTTTATCATTTAGGTAAAATTTTCAACTACACCTGTCTTGAACCCCCGAAATAATCTTGAACCCCCTAAATGTTTATTCTAAAACAACACGTCCGTTACCAGGTGTGGCGAATGGTACAAAGAAAATTTGGGGTGTCAAAAACTTGTGTTCTGATCTTGAAATCTTGGAAGATTTTTCAATAAGTCGCGAGATACTTTTTTCTGAGTTTCATTACTACGAGTCTAAAATCATTTAAGACTCTCAGTTTCACATTTCCAAAGAAGGATCTAGAAATTTTAACCAATCCTCATCTATCAGTTACCTGTTTAACAAATCTATGGTTATTTTCAATTCGGGGTCTCCAGATAAATGATAGTTCTCTTTCAACTTGCCAACGCTAGATAGTTTTGGGTGCTATATACTGTAGAAATGTGTCAACACATTTACGGTAAAGGTAATTAGAAAATAGACTAAAACAAATACGCGCGCGGAGTGGTTTACAATCGATCGTGTTTCCATTAAACAATTAGATTATGGGCTTGAGATTTCTATCGGGTGATAGTTGAAGAGGGCGTAGCCCGAGTCAGCTATCACGCATATAAATCGAGAGCGAATAATCTAATTGTTTTAGTGTAAATCTACTTGTCGTTCAAAACTTTATCGAAATCCTCTTCACAGACACTTCGAAAACGCCGAGAAGCGGCCGTTGTTTTGTTAGCAAGGGCACACTGCTACGCTACTCACTATCTATTACAGAATAGATAGTGGTTGGCGTAGCCAATCAGAGAGCGGCATTCGTGATAGAACGCTAGCAGATTCATACTAAAACTCGGTAGAAGCACAGAATCATCACGAAAATTTTTTTCCGAATTGAAATAACGGCAGGCGAACTAGGATGGGTTTGGGACGTTTAATAATTTCAAGGGGTTTGATCGTTCTTGGCAACTGTAAACAATGATTAGATGTACTTAATCCTTCGGCTCAATCACATGGGGGTCAAGCCACTTTTCGATCTCCCTCACTCTCTTTACTTCAGCTTTCGTTAACTGAAACAATTCGATAGCCATTTTGGTGAGGCCTTGGAATGCTCTGCGCCTCATCTTACGTAGTTTAGCAATACTCTCACCTGGAAAAGCAAAAGTAAATAGATCATTATGGATTCATGAGGTGAAATAGAGGATATAGAGAGCCCATTAACCTCTTACCTTTAATTTTATCGATCAAGTTTTCTTCTCTTTGGAATGGTTCATACTCCACTCGAATGCCTCCAGGTTGCTTGGAGAGATCAATCAGTTTGGAAGGCTTTAATTTCGTACCTGGCATGTTCTCCTTAATGCTCGGGAAGTACGCGTACTTGTTTTTGTGGCTTTTCTTTTGCCAGTCGTCCCAGATCTTGTCGACGAAACCGTGATGAAGGAAAAATTCTGGAGCCGATGCAGATTCTAACGTGCACATTGTTCCATTAATGTTACAATGCACGCCATTATGGAGTACAAGTCTAAGTGTTTCTTCGAAGTCATGGAAGCTGTCGTTTTTTAAGACCTCCTCCACATCCACCTCTTCAGGAGGTTCCCCGTAGAAATCCCTTACTAAGCAGTGTGGACCAGGTCCCGCAGAAGGTGGTCTCACTCGGCTCCATACGGCCTGTCTGAAAGGACCTGTCTGTACGCAGTGGTCCTTTCCCACCCCATTCCCTCCATAACCGAGAACGTGCCAAACGTCTTCCGGATTGGTCGTGCTGAATGGCTCTCGTGTGTCTAGGCTCCAGTCCCACCAGGCCACGGTAAACGTGCAATCGACTTTCCGTATCAGGTTTTCGTAACGTAGTACAAAGTATCGATGCCAGGGAAGAAAGTGTTGCTTCTGGTGGATTAGAGTGCGGAACAGTGTGTAGTGCTCATTTATGAAGTCTTCGTATTCTGGCCTGGATTTTGGATCCGTGGTATATTTTATTATAGCTTTTATGTGACGCGTTCGCTCGATAGGGCTCAATGTTGTGAATTCCTTCCTTATTCGAACGCACTGCACCAAACGGCCACCAATACACTTGCATCTTTGCCCACACTGGTCAAATTGGGTGCTTCCTTCTTGGCAAACTAGCATCAAAACAGCATTTTTTCAGTAAGTGGAAAACACTTTTTTTTTATCGCTGTTTTTGTTTTTACAAGTGAACATATGAAAGATCGTATATTTGGACTAACGATGGGAGATATCAAGACATGATTGATCATGGAAGTCATATAAACAACTTAAGCAGTTGTGAAATTAAAGCCTGAAAATCGTTCAGGCCTGTACGGGATAACTTGTTCGCAGGAAGTTGTTTAAACAAAATAATTCCCAAAGAATATCATAGGATTAAATAAATGTCAATTCACTTGGGAAGAGTTGCTTTTTCTCTTTGTTTTTGTTTTGTTTCTTTGTTTGTTTGTTTTTGGCTGTTGTTGTTGCTGTTGTTTTCAGGGGAGAGGGTTACTTAACCTTCTGACGCTTTTATGCAACTATTGCCCAATATATTTACATTTAAGTAATCCTAAGGTAGTCTTTGAAAACTATTTCATTTAAACAACTGATTCATCCCAAATTTTCCAAGCGTAAACCATGGAAACACTACAATTTAAGACTATGACCACACCCAACAACAAAAGGTAAGGTTTGCGACACCGGAGACGGCATCTGCGGCCTCATAAATTAATTATTTCTAATTTCTGTGGCTGTCTGCACTTTTTTTGTCATTAAAAAAAAAATAGTACAAGATAGGTACATACTGGCATTCTCCAGCTTGGTAATACATCTAAAATTAATGCAAATCTACTAGCGTTCTATCATAGATGCGGTGAGCGGATTAGCAGGTTCCACTGTATTTCTGTAATCAACAAGTTACTTCAAGGTTGGTGCCACTCTGTATGTCGGTGGCGGACCTAGGGGAGGGGCCCGGGGGACCCGGCCCCCCTCCCCCCGCCTTATTTTGGGTAAAAAAAGAAGAAATCACAGAAGGAAGAAAAGCCGGCAGGGCAAGCAAACAAAACCGCCCCCCTCCCCCCCGCCCCCCCCCCGCCCCTTCCTAAGCTCAAGGTCTGGATCGGCCACTGCACGTAGATATCCTACAATCTCGCTGTGAAGAAACACTTACCCATGCGCTTTGTTTTTGTTTTTGAAATTTCCCTCAAACTTTTCATAAAGCACGTGCTATCCAGCCATAATGTAAGTTTTGTCTTTAAGGTTCATTTGTTATATATTTGAACATTTTTGAACTTGAACGATATCCCTACCGCCTGCAATCCCCCCGATCCTGCCCCAGCCATCCCATAAGAATGTAGCTTGGACAAGAGATTGGAAAATAACTGACCTTGCTTCCGAAATTGATGACGATGGCTTCTGGAAGATGCCAGGCATACAAACGCCAAAAGAAAACCGCTCAATACAATCATTGTGCGTGTTTAGTTGGCAGCTGTTGAAAGAAGAAAGGCGAAATGAACATCGCCATACATGCATACCGTATATTCTGAATCTGAGCTCATTTATCGTGTTTCTACCTATGTGATAAATAATTCATCGACACCAACCATTTCGTTGTCAGGCCCTTGTTGTTCAGATTCAAAAACAGAATTTCCAGAAATGGTTGTCATGTAAACACGTATTTAGGCTGAATTATCAGACTCGAGAGAGCAGCGCAAATCGAGTCTATGATGCATTCTGCATCGTTCCCTTTCAATCCTTCAGTCAATTCAATGACTTCTTCTTCGACGATGCCGTTCAGCGACGAAATCACTCACACATTCGCGTTCGGGTTAGAGGAGGATAACTTTGCCAAACAAAACAATTGATAAATAAAGCCCTTTCGGAAGCCTATCGGCAGGATCCCAAGAACATCAAGGCCTGCGAGACATAATTCCAACGCTTCGATTCTTCCGTTTTCGAAGCTTTCTATTTTCGGAAAGCGATATAAACATTCCAGCAAGACGTCGCCAATACGTTGGCCTAGCATACACCAATCATATTTTTGCGTTCTTGCATTTTTTGATGTTTTTCCAAACCATCTCGCCTTGTTGGTCGTCCATCCTTTTGAGCGCTTCTCACCATCAGGATTTCGAGTGGCCATTTTTTTTCATCCAGGTTTTCTCTCGCGTCACGCACGAAGGGTTAAGCGGAAGAGGGACTACTCCTAGTTTATGACGCTCGCGGCTAAGTTTTTCTCCGACATGTTGTACTCATATTTGATGTTCAGTTAGGATTGGCAGCCTCTTACAAAATTTTGCCAAGTAAACGTTCCGGAATGTTTATTCCCTTTATTAAATCCATTTTGAAATCACTGGTTATCCTTGCAATCTGATTGGCTCTCAGTGGTGCGATTTATTCACGAATCGCACTATTTTTTGCTCTAAATCGCATCTTTTTCCCAGCCAATGAGAATGGGCCGGTAAAACAAAACAACCAACCAGATTTCAAGATTAGTTTAAAGTAATCAATAAAATTTCAGGAAAATGAAAGGCAAAAAGCCACTGTGTGGAGAATTTTGCAAATACTATTGCCAAAACTTTGTTGTTATTGTAGCTTTTTTCCAAAAAAAATTGACGAATTTAATCAATTACAGTTTCTGAATGACGATTATGAGCTCCTTTAGGCTGAAGACCTACTTTAATGGAAGTTCCCAACTTTCAGTGTCCATTTTGACGAATAGTTTGGCGATTTTTCTTCAACATCTGCTCAAGATCCGTATGATACTGAGTCCAGTAAAACATAAACAAACGAAAACCACACAACAACAAATTCAGAGTCATCTCAAGAAGGTAGATGTTTCCAGGTTTCCGGTAGTTTCAAACGAAGCAACAAAACAGCTGAACTCTGTTGCTGTGAATAAACATAGTCAAAATACGCCACACTGCCGGTGCCAGTCTCGCCATCTTGGAAATATCTTAAAACAAATGGCACTGCAAGAACTTGACAAGGTCCTGAGTATTGAGTCCTACGCCGAGGTTACAAAAAGAAACGGAGATGATAACGAGCTGGACCCCTTAAAATCATGCCATTGAACGGTATTTAAAAGAAAAAAACGTACTATCCACTGGGCATCGTGCACTCGAGGGAGTTTCACAACTCAAAAGAAATCGATCGCAGAATTACACAGGATATGCACCTTCAAATTCCTTCTCCAAAGACAATGAAAAGTCTCAGCCTCAACAACAGAAGAAAGGTAAGCCTTCCATAATTGATTCAGGCGACGAG
Organism: Orbicella franksi; assembly: GCF_964199315.1. NCBI lineage: Eukaryota > Metazoa > Cnidaria > Anthozoa > Scleractinia > Merulinidae > Orbicella > Orbicella franksi. The sequence goes on along the minus strand of NC_138155.1, from coordinate 9,783,610 downwards.
AATTGCACTTTTACACCTGAAGTAGACTATTTTCGACTTCAGATCAGAACTGCTTGTTTCTTTGTCATGCTCGAATGAGTTTTCGTCAAATGACATCGTTTTGCATACTAAATTAGACGTAAAGGCGTTTCCGGTTCCGCTTTTTTTAACAAACCGGCTACTGGAACAATACACCAAAAATCTAAAATTTAAGGCGATAAAATTGTGCGATTTCAAAATGGATCTAATAAAGTGGTAATTGAACTTCGTGTCGTGCAATTTTGGTCTGAAATCATACTTGTGATTTCAAATCGAACTCGCGCTGCGCGCTCGTTCGATTTTGAAATCACGCTTACGATTTCAGACCAAATTGCACTTCACTCAGTTCAATTACCATTATAAATTGATAATAAAACCAGGTTTTCAATTTAAAAACGAAAGGCGATAATATGGAGAAGAGAAAGAAATGAAAGGGGGGAAGGGAGGAAGGGGGAAAGAAATAAAAGGGAGAAAAACAAGACAAGACAAGACAAGGCAAGACAAGAGGAAGAGAAGAAAAGAGAAGAGGAAGAGAAGAGAAGAGAAGAGAAGAGAAGAGAGGAGAATTAAGAGAAGAGAAGAGAGGACAAGGCAAGAGAGGACTGAGAGAAGATAATTATAATCTTATTGCTATCTGGTTTAACCATTTACGCCATTAATTTTATATCGCTCGTGATCATGGGTGCTACAAAAGTTTGTGAATGTGACATAACTTTAATTACTGTAAAAAGTACTTTTCTGGAGAATTGGATGTTGATTGTAGCCTCTAAATTAGGATATCTCAATAATCCATCGGTAGTTATGCCCTTTGCCAAATTTGTATAATTGTCATTAAATAATTCGGCAAGTTCGCTTTAAATATCTTTCTTTCGTTATAAAAGGACTCTTTTTAATTTTAATTTAGTTTTTTGCATTATCAGTTTCTGTTTTTGTAGATCACCCACGAAGGCATCAAATTACCTTGAGTCTTTAAGCGCTTGGAAGACACTGCTTCTATAAATGTTTCTCTAAAATCAGGGCACATTTTTTTTTATTTTCAACTTTAACAGGAGACATATAGTTCATTGTTGTTATTGTTCGTACATGATGGTATTTGTACTTTGTTATTTTCTTTTCTTTGGTATTTTTTATCAAAACTCTCTCTATCCGTTGGAATGAAGCTTTACAAAAATTTGTAGATAAAGGATGGGGCGGTAGAGGCTAGCGACGTGGTCGTTTCTGTCTTAAGGCCTAATATGGCTGTTCACAAGTAATGATAAAACGCTTCTGAGAAAGAAATAATAATTTCCATGTTATTCTAGGCGTATGGTATTGGCCTACGCTATCATGAGGAACTTAAACCACAAGCGGATATATTCAGATACAAAATAGAAACTTACCGGGCTGAAACTTTCTTGCCTGCTTTGTTCTTTGCTGAGACTCTCCTGCGGCAGTTGTACCTTCTTGACGATTCGAGTTTTGCTTGAGAATGGAAGGATAGCTTTGAGTTCTTTCCTTTAATTTTTTAGTCTTTATTAGACAACTGAAACTTATAGCTGACAAGTGTTAAATTAAGAACTAACGTTCAAGTCATCTGTGGGCATGTTTCCTGGCAGCGGAGAAGCCTCGAGACAGCTTATACCTTGTGACAGGTTTATAGTAGAGGGAGGGTTTCTCTGTTCAATAGCTACTACGTGAAAACGAATGAGGAGATAACAACTATAAAATCACCAGTTATCAATCTATGTTATCAAATTTCAAGTTAACTGGAAACTATTGCCACGTTTATTAACCTAGATTTAGGCGAAAGTAAAGGAAAGGGATTTGCTTTCAAGGGCAAACGTTTCAAGACATATATGAGGCAAACAGGTGTAACAAAGTTACAAAGAAGACATCATGTCACCTGGTTAAATAATTTGGAGAGACCAGCACATGCCAACAAACCTAATATCTGTAATTTTCGGAAACTACTTTGAGTTATTATATTTGTTTTGATGAAAAGTAATTTACGGAGACCTTCTTATATTGATACCACAAAGACAAGTGTCATTGAATTACAATTATTGAACTCGACGGAATTTTTTGGTGTCGATAAGGTAGGCCTTCGAAACAGAGAACGCTTCATAACACTTACCCGGAGAGGATAGGAAAACGAAGAGTACTCTTAAGATCTGCCATTTCAAACAAAATATGTACCTCCAAAGCGGGCAAGATCAGCTAGATTTTTCAGCTGATACCATGGAAATCAATCTATCAGTTCACGATGCCTTAGATGAAATTCCAGTTTCAAAAAGACAAAATGTCAAGGTATGAAATGTTTTGATGAATGAGTAAAAATAAATATATAAATAAAACGCCATTCCTGACAGTCTTATTGTTGTGAAACTGCCAGCAATTACTAATTGTTGGAAACTTTTGCAAACAAATACCGACCTTCAAGTTATTACAGAAAATATTAGCAAACATTCTTGCTGGCGCCAAAAGATCTTAGAAACAATGCCTACCTTAGTGGGAAAGTTATTTATGGAATGCAGATTTTAGACCTTAATCGACATTTACTTAATGAACAAAATCGTAGACGTGAAAAATCGCACTTATTTTGGAACAAGTTTTACTATGGTATAGTCAAAATAAAGTTGTTTGTTAAATTGTTACCAGGGAAACCGATCTTTGAGTTGACGACGCCTTAAAAAAAACCCTACGTCATAAAGAAGACAAAAGATGCTGAACGGGCAAGATGTGAACTGTCAACAACAACAAGCAAATGTTAGAACGAGCAATAACAGTACTGTTACAGCTGAGTATGTCAATCTGAAATTTCCTGACAATTGCGACTGAACAAGCAAACATTCTGAAACTAGTAACGTTATTAATTCGTAGGTGAAAATGGAATTATTACATACTGGAAGTATATTTTTCACAGCGAATGAAAGGGTTTCTGCAACAATGTTCACGTAATTAATAGAAACTTTTCGTCGACTTCAGAAACTAGCAACGTTTTTTTTTTTTTTTCCTCTGACCTATTGTATACATTTTAACACACCCGTATAAAAAGAATATAATGTAAAACCCGGCAGCCATTTTCACGGCTACTTTCAACGTTGCCTTTGGACTGATTTTGTTGGTCGGGCTCCTAAGGATATCAACCAAGTTGGATCAAGGCCCCGTCCACGTTGGAGGAATTTAAAAACGCAACAATCACTGGCACGCGATCATTTTGGATTTGTCTTAGAAAAAAAGGTACACGGCCAGGGAAATAACACGATTACCGTTTCACCATCATTTTCGAAAAACTCAGTTTTCAAAATGTTTTCCTGCCACACGTAAACGAAAAGCCGACATTTTCAAATTCCTCCGTTTGAAGAGCGTTTTCGAAAAGCTCCGTTTTCGCGACGGATTAGTGTGAACTGTGGGTCTAACCTTAGAAATAAAGCTACGTTTTCAAATTTCTTCGGAGTAGTGTGGACGCTGCCCAAGACGATTTGTCTCCTGTTACTAAGGAAATCGATCTGAGCATCAATCTCCATGATATCCCAGAACTTCATCCTGGTTTCGAAGAAAACAAAGCATCAAAGTGTGAAATGATTTAGTAAAAGGTTCAATTCAACAAACGTGTCGGTATTTTCGGAAATGATTTCAGTATTATAATATTTCGTTTGGTGTATGGTATTTTATGGAAGCCTTGCGGTATTATTAATAACATGAAACAAACAAATATCGGACAGAGACCTTGAGAGAATTGAGGGGACTTTCAGTACTGATCAAGTAAATAGTGCATACGTTAAAACGTCTCTCCGAGGGAGGGGGAGTATTCCATATTTTGCACATAAAGTTTTATGCTAACCAAGACCCAAAGCCAATCCCACCCTTTCAAATAATATTCTGGCTTTGACAATTGTTACAAATAAAATTATTTTCAACTCTGGCAAATTCTGACATTTCTAATTTCAAACATTAAGGCCATCGAGCTGAGTGGGTTTGACCGATGTAAAGCAGGGCAAACCATTTGTTTACCGGGCCTAAAATAACTTGGTAAATAATTATACATTTGAGCTTTGGAAAAGCGCATGTCTGCTTGCTTTTCTTCTGTGATAGGGAATTGTGGTATCTTACGTTTCCATTGACGTACACCGAAAGTCTTGATATAGGTAAGAAAATTAACGGTAAAACTGTTATAAAAACGCAAGCAGGATTGACCAGGCTAACGATTGTC
>NC_138155.1:9764400-9774400 GCF_964199315.1 Orbicella franksi | reverse complement strand
AGATAGTTACTCCCCCATATAGGCATTACCCCCAGTGAAAATCTTTCTCAAGTTATTTTTTAGATAAATTCCTGTCTGGGACATCCACTGCAGGGATCAGAAAGGGCTAATCCTGTGACGTGGATTTTCTTCGCATTCACAGCCTGATCGGTTTCCCACGCATATTTTTAGCATCCACGATGACTTCAACTTAGCACGCGTGAGTACCATTTTGCGCCGAAGTACTGGCTACCATGTCTAAAAGTTAAATAGCTTCAGAACAATTATCTTAAGAATAAGGCCTACATGAGTGATTTTTCTTACCCTTTATCTTTACTTGTATGAATTTACCTAATCTATTTTAAGTTACTTGCGGTAGATTAAAATTACGAAAAGATTACGATTTTACGAAGGTTTTGGTTTTATCGATGCTCTGACAACAGCTAGGGAAGTAAACAAAATTAAAATATAAAGATCTAAGATCCGAATTCATTAAAAGTATAACATGCAATACATGACACGAAAGTTATGTCGGCCAAGCATTTTGTAATATTTCTATATATTATATTCGTAGCGTAAATGAATTACGATTACGTCTTAATTTACAAATGCGATCATGATCGATGGTTTTATGTATTAATAAATCGTAGTTTCTTGAAAATAATTGCGACAAATGTCTGTCTCCACTTGCATGATCTAAGAACTCAATGGCTGAAGCAACTTTTCCAACTGCTTGGCTCTCCTCACTTCCGATGGCTTCAGTCGAAAAAGTCTGATCGCTTTATCTCTTAGGCCAGAGAAACGCCTGCGTCGGATATGCTGCAATCTGGTCAAACTCAGTCCTGAAAATAAAGTGCATGTCACAAATCACTGTGCGCTTGATACTACACTGAGGTAAGCTCTAGCTTTTTATTTGTTTCCATATTTCCATTTTATCTGCTTCCATATACTAAAGGTCTGCTTGAATTACACCCACCTCTTAGAAGCGGTACCACACTGGCAGCTCCCTTAGGAGGTTGATACTCAACTCGAACTCCTCCTGGCTGCGAAGAAAGGTCAATCACATCTACAGGGCGAACTTGGGTACCCGGCATAAACCCATCGACGGAAGGAAAGAAGGCATTTTTATGAGCGTCACTTTTCTTCTGCCAGTCGTCCCATATTTTGTCGATGAAGCCGTGATGAAGAAAAAACTCTGGAGCGGATGCGGAATCTATCGAGCACATGGTTCCATCAATTACGCAATGGACCACGTCATGGAGATTGATTCTGAGCATGAGCTCAAAATCAGAAAAGTCACCTGCCGATTTTCGCAAGACCTCTTCCACTGCGACTGAATCAGGAGGGTTCCCATTGAACATCCGTGACAAACAGCGTCGTCCAGGTTCTGGTGGAGATCCCGCCGGAAGTGGCACGAGACTCCATTCGTCCTCTCTGAAAGGACCAGTCTGGACACAGCCCGTCGGATCGACACCATCTCCGCCAAAACCAGTGTTTGCACTGTGCCAAAGATCTTCACGATTTGCCGTGCTGAAGGGATCACTGGAAACTAGACTCCAATCCCAGTATGCTACGGTAAAGTTGCAGTCGACCCGGCGAAGGAGGTTTTCGTAGAGCAGCATAAAATATCGATGCCATGTGAGGAAGTGTGTGGACTCGTGAATTCCAGATACGAACAGTATTCTGTGATCATTGATTAGTTCGTCATAATCTGCCTTGAAACTCGGATCAGTGGAAGCTGTTCTTATGACATTGATATGACGTTCTCGCTCAGCAAATGTCATGGATGTGAATTCTTTCCTTATCCGGACGCAGCCCACCAAACGCCCGCCCACACAGCTACATCTCTGACCGCAGCTATCAAACGAATTTCTTCCCTCTTGACAAACTAAATTGAATAAAAAGATTTGATATGTAATAATTCAATTATGCAATCCATCATTCACTAAGCCGCTGTCTTTACTTACTGAATCTAACGAATCCAGTGTTAACGTGGCTTCAAACAGTTTCTAGCACTTTCCATGACATAGATTTTGATGGGTCATTATAACCAGTCCATTTAGGTTGATGCCAAATTCGTGGTATCAAAAAAACTGCCCAATCATTGGTGGACATGTTGCTGTCAATTGTGTGGCACAATAGGTTACAATCGCAACAATATGACCTTCTAAAACCCCCTTAATTTTAGCTTTAAGCTGTTATAACTCAAAAACAACCTCGGTGATCCCCATTTTGTTATTATCAAATTGTGATAAGTATGATAAGATGTAACTTTTTGCAAGTTTAAAAACATGCTGTGGAGTGGGTTCAGATCCACCTTAACCTTTCGAGAATTTAAAGCTAAAATTAAGAGGTTTTTTAGCAGGCTATATTGCTGCTCGGTGACTTGTTATACAAAAAGGATGACCGCAACCTGTTAACCCGCAATGATTGGGAATTTTTATTGTACCATTGTTGTAGCATAACCTGTTAAGCAGTGATAGTATTCATCGTTCAAAGTGTGACTGTTAGAAAAGTGCTGGAAACTGTTGCCAGCCTCCTTAAGTTTTGTTTTTTCTGGTTTTTACTTATTTTGTTGTTGTTGTTTTGTTTTTGTCGCTATAGTGTATTTTACTTTCTCTTATTTTATTTGCAATCTTATTTAAAAATAAAAAATAAAAAAAAAATAACTACCAACTATGGAGCAATAATGGAAAAAAATTAATTATTTATTAACGAAAATTATATTTTTAACGTCACGCTGCATGGAAAAACAAAGTGGATCCTCAGTTCGATGGTCTTTTTTGCTGTTGTGTAGAACAAACTGCAAGTTAATTGTGAGCGAATTTTAATCTCAAATTTAATTTTGGGACTTCTGCAAACCCCTTGTTTACATCTATTTCTCGTTTTCGGATGGCGTGACGCGTTACAGATTTAAAGGAAAGACTTCGAAATGTCGATATTACCTAAAGGTTTCTCCTTGTTTTTGAAAACATTAACTGCTCTTTCAGATCAGAAAAATCGCCTGGCATTGCGGGTGGCGGGTCAGTTTTTCTTCAATTACCAGAGTGCAAACAAGAGGCTCCAGTAAAGACGTCAGAGGTGGTGTCTATTTGGCGCAGCCAAATGTAAACAATGAGGAAATACAGGTTACGACAAAACTTCGCTATTATCCGGCCCACGAAATGATAAAAGAGGACAGATAACTGGAATGATTATCTCAATACGTGAAATTGTCGCTAGGTCTGCAGGACTGCCTGCGGAAATCTTTCTTGCTTTCATTGTCGTTTGTACACCGTCTTGTTTTCCGTTTTTTTTCGTTCCTTTATTACCTCGTGCATGGAATTGACTTACGACCACTTGCTATGAAGCTTGAGATAATATTTTGCTGATTCAAAGGTGTCTTAAGGTGTCTCGAAACCCCAGAACGGGAAAACTCTTCTTAATTTAGCAGAACTAAACGAAGCATAAGAATCCGTTGTATCTAATATCCGAAACTGTCACGCAATGCACCTCGAGCCATTGTCACTAACCTTCGAATTTAAATGGCTTTTAAGTATAAAATAAATTTCATCAATTTGGTGTATTCTTATAAAGCAACCAAAAAACATGGGCAGAGTCCCTTCTCCGTTGCCACTATGCAATGATACTTCTTCACGGCCTCATAGTTCCACCTCTGCACCCTCCTTGAATGGGGTAGGAAGGATATACACACAACTGTCTGGACAAATATCGTTTCTTTTTTAACAATCCATTTCATTATTTCGTTTTATTTTTGACATTCAGGTTATTTTAATCATCTTGTTTTTGTAGATATTCTTTCGTTACCATCCCATTTCTCTTAACACGGATACAACTACATTTTGGCCGGGTTAATGAAAATTAATTTGCCTCCGCAAGATTTTTGTTTTCTAATATACCACCCCAAAACTATCTCAATTGATCTTCAGAGAAACTCAGTTGCGTGCAAAATGTAATTCAGTTTACGTTCATGGATCACAAACATGCAATCTCGTTCTCTACGAACTTTAAATAGTTGTCTTTAACAGCAGTAAAATTAACAAGAAATTGTCAATACTAATTTGGATATAATTTCGTTCCATTGAGGAGGTTTTCTGGTGATATTGACCAGAGCAACATTAAATTACTTTTGTTGAAAGTAAATGTTTCAGAGCGGAAAACAACACGGTGTACTAGTAACCTGCGGCGCCAATTGCGCGCACGAGGTAACAGAGGAAGGAAATGAAGTGGAAAACAAGACGAAGTGCAAACCTGCGACAATACAAACGACAACAATGAAGGCAAGAAAGATTTCCGATGGGAATCCTGACCTAGCAACGATTACACGTATAGAGATGTTAATTCCAGTCGTCTGTCCTTTATGGTCATTTCGAAGGCCGGATAGCAGCGAAGTTTTGTCGTAACCTGTATTTCCTCATTGTTTACATTTGGCTGCGCCAAATAGACACCACCTCTGACGTCTTTACTGGAGCCTCTTGTTTGCACTCTGGTAATTGAAGAAAAACTGACCCGCCACCCGCAATGCCAGGCGATTTTTCTGATCTGAAAGAGCAGTTAATGTTTTCAAAAACAAGGAGAAACCTTTAAGTAATATCGACATTTCGAAGTCTTTCCTTTAAATCTGTAACGCGTCACGCCATCCGAAAACGAGAAATAGATGTAAACAAGGGGTTTGCAGAAGTCCCAAAATTAAATTTGAGATTAAAATTCGCTCACAATTAACTTGCAGTTTGTTCTACACAACAGCAAAAAAGACCATCGAACTGAGGATCCACTTTGTTTTTCCATGCAACGTGACGTTAAAAATATAATTTTCGCGGGAAAATTTAGCCTAGACGGTAAGGATTTGGCGAGTTTGAAATGTTTGCTTAGGTTAACAACGATTTCACAGCTTAAAAAATCTCATCTGCAGTCCAGCTAACTATTTTTTTGCAGATCTTTCATTACATCATGAATAACAATCGCAGAAAGTCGGAATGAAGTGATATTTTTCGCTAAATATTTGGCGGGAAATATTTCTGACTAATGCTTTTTTTTTTTTTTGGACGTTGCGAGACCAATTACTCCGATTTGCTTGTAGATACCAATTTTAACTAAACCGGATATTGATAACAGTGGAAGAGACTATCACAAAATTGTTTTTCTGTGGAAATAAACTGCCGCACTTTCGACAAACGACTCGCTGAAAATGACTATAAAATTCGGGTCACGCTAATTAACGATTCGGCGGCGATATTTGGCACCTGGTAAAAACCGTCGAATTAAAGGGAAAGACCGCAAATATATCTCAGCCAACTAATAAAGGGACAAATATTATCGCACAAAAATACGAGTTTCTGGAATTTGTACGAAGTATCTTTTAGGCTCGGCTAAAGTTGCCCGAAATGTCGGCCATTTTCGACCGTTTGAGAGCCCAAAATCATGATGTGTTGATATCTCGAAGAAAAACGAACGCCTACCTCGGCAAATGTCATGGTTGTTAATCTTTTCGGGTAGGTTTTGTACTGTGAAAAGATGAAGGTAAACGGCCGACCTCGATCTTTTGGTACTGCCCGGTTTTCTCTGACAATAACACTTACGTTTTTGTAATAAGTAATAAATCGTAGCATTGCAAAAAAAATGATAATTTATTGCTATTTATTTCACAATTTCAAAAAAAAATAAGCGTGGTAACATGATAAATGTATCGATCCTTACTGGAAAATGACATTGCAAATCTGTAGTTTCTTCCCATGAAATAACATACTGACGTCAACGTCTCACAGACAATTGCAGTGTGCAATTTTTTCGTAAAATGTTGATTAACGTTGCATTTGTGGTTATTGTTTGTATTATAGTTTTTATCATTCATTGACCCCTATTATCGTTAATGCGCGTCGCGTTTGAGCTTCACCGCCACATGCCACACTACAGCCGCTCCAAACTCCCCAACCTGACTAACCGAAACGGCAGAAAGAAAAATTCGAAGATCCCGTTTCAAATACGCATTTCAAGCTATGCACAATAGCTTTTATTTCTTGTTTTTGCTTGTTTATTTGCTGGTTTATTTGTTTATTTATTGCTTTGATAAACTTATATACTTGGTTTCATACCTGGGCATGCATTGGTATTGCAAGCTTGGGATTGTAAGTCATTCCCCTGGCAATCAACACCTCCATTTCTTGGAGGAGGATTTGTACAAGATCGCAAGCGTCTTTGAACGCCACCACCACAGGTGACACTACAGACGCTCCAGACTTCCCAATTTGACCAGCCGCCATTGGCTAAGAAATAAAAGAAACGTCTCACGAAATGATTCTAAGTACACGTTTCAAATTACAGTAACATTTTAAATTTCTTATGTTTACTTGTTTGCTTATAGCTTTTGGTTCACTTTTCAAACGACCCTTACCTGGGCATCCATTGACATTGCAAGCTTGGGAATGTAAATTATTCCCCTGACAATCAACACCACCATTTCTCGGAGGAGGGTTGGTACAAGCTCGTGAGCGTCTTTGAACGCCACCGCCACATGTGACACTGCAACTATCCCAGATTCCCCAATTTGACCAACCACCATTGACTGTAAAAACATTAGAAGGGGTTTACAATTTCATTCGAAATGCACAAGCCATAACTTACACGAAACGGGTCAAAATCAACGTGTCTACTTGTTTGTCTACTGCTATGGTTCAGTCATGAGTCAAACACAAAGTACCTGGACATCCAATGGTGTTGCAAAATGTGGACAGGGAACTAGGTCCTTGGCAATCCACTCCACCCATTGCTGGGGGAGGATTGGTGCAAGTTCGCGTGCGTGTTTGTATTCCACTGCCACAGGTCAGGCTACAGCCACCCCAGGGATTCCAGTTGGACCATCCCCCATTAACTATGGAAGAAATGAACTTGAAGATAAAAATTAAACTTAACCCACTGTGAGGGCTTTTGGACTTTAAATGTACTCGTCTTTAGTTCATATAATAGAACGTTGGTATATATGTAAAATGCGCCAAATTTAAATAAAAACACGCACTAACAGATTTTGGCCTAGATTAAGCGAGAGAAAAATGACAATTCAACAGTCTAGTAACTACAGTGAATAGCAATAGCAATTACCTGGACACCCTATAGCCCCACAAAGCCGTGAGTGGGAGCTGTTGCCCGAGCAGCTCTGTGGTGCCGAGCTGCAGGAACGCGTTCGCGTTTGTGATCCTCCTCCACAGGTTTGGCTGCACGGACTCCAAACCCCCCATTGTGACCAGGTTCCACCGCCTGATGTTGGAAATAAAAAATACGTTTAGGTGATATGAAAAAAGAGAAAGTGAAAAAACAGCTTGTTTGATGAGCATAATAATAAAGAAATTGGCAAACTACATATTCATTGGAAATTATTTCTGTGATTGGTGAGTAATCAAAAACTGTTTCAGGTAATTCCTCAGAATTGCTTCGCGCATTCATACTTCATCCATCACTTTCATTTATTCGGCAACTGACCCTTACCTGGGCACCCATTAGTATTGCAAACTTGGGGTTGTAAGTTATTCCCCTGGCAATCAACACCACCACTACTGGGAGGAGGTTTGCTGCAAGTTCGCAAGCGTCTTTGAACACCACCACCACAGGTGATGCTACACCTGCTCCAGACTCCCCAATCTGACCAGCCGCCATTGACTAAGAAATAAAAGAAACGTCTCACGTAATGATTTTAAATACACACTTCAAATTACAGTAACATTTTACATTTCTTACGTTTACTTGTTTTTTTATACATATATAGCCTGGGCATCCGTTGATATTGCAAGCTTGGGAATGTAAATTATTTCCCTGACAATCAACGCCACCATTCCTCGGAGGAGGGTTGATACAAGGTCGTGAGCGTCTTTGCACGCCACCACCACACGTGACACTGCAACTGCTCCAGGCTCCCCAATTTGACCAACTACCATTAACTAAGAAAGAAATGTAACCAGGGGGTTTGCAATGTCGTTTGAAAAGCACAAGCTATAATTTTCAAGAGAGAGTCATAATCCTTGTGTTTCCTTGCTTGTTTACTGTTTTGATCAGCCTGTACCTGGACATTTATTGGTGTTACAAGCTTGGGTCAGGGAACTGTCCCCTTGGCAATCGACTCCAGCATTGCCCGGGGGAGGATTGGCGCAAGTACGCGTACGTGATTGTACTCCACTTCCGCAGCTCAGGCTACAGCCGCCCCAGGGTCCCCAGTTTGACCAACCGCCATTTACTATGGAAGGAAAGGAAAAAAAAAAGTAAGCTTAGTTCTCTGGTGAGGGCTTTGGACTTCGAATGTACTCGTCTTTTGTTCATTTAATCTAGCGATTGCATGCATGTAACAGGTGGCAAATGCGAATAACAACATATCGAGGGGAAGATGGGATTTGAGTCTCGTAACCACAGGGAATAGCAATAGCAAGTACCTGGACACTCTGTGGTCCCACAAAGCTGTGACTGGGAGCTGCTTCCTTGGCAACTCTTTGATGCTGAACTACAGGAGCGCGTGCGAGTTTGTGACCCTCCTCCGCAAGTATGGCTGCAAGGACTCCAGTCTCCCCATTGTGACCAGGATCCACCGCCTGATGTTGGAATCGAAAAATGAAACGGGATGATGTGAAAAGCGGGAAAACTAATGGCAATAAAATAAGGAAACTGGAAACTACTGATATCAACTGGAAATAATGTATGTGACTGCTTAGTAGTTAAAATGCATTTAAATTATTGAAAAAATTCCTTAGGTAATAAAACAGTTGAATTACTCTTCTTGCGAACTATTAAAAAAAAGGAAACGTACCCCACAATTTACATGCGATAAATCAAGTATCTTGAGTTCGGCATGATATTGTTCCAAATCATCGGCTATGATTGGTATATTTTTGTCTGTTGACATCTTCTGCATGTTTAACCATGCTGTGATCTGATATGATTCGGTTATTATTTTCACATCATTTATAGGATGTAAAGTTCTTAGGAACCTACTTAAGGCTAACCTGTACTTACCCGTTGGTTTTTCAATCTTGTAAACAGAAACGACCCATGGTCCACCGAGTCCATAGAAACACCATGACACTGGTACCCTCCTACTGGATATTGAGAGTCCTTGCGGTCCCCAAGAACATTGACCGTAGTTTTTGATGGCAAAGTACGAGTATTTTCTTTTAACGGCTTCCTGGGCACATGCTTGGATCACGTGACTCATATCAGGCAGTTTCGCCCAATTAATTTTGTACCTGTAATCGAGGTACACTTGGTAGAACAGAGGGCTGTAGTACTGTTCACGGTAACATCCCAAGTACGAAATAGGAACTTGACCTAAAGGTATTTAATATGCATCTTTAATTACTGTTCAAAAGCAACGCACGAATCTTGTATATTCGCTACTACTTCGATTTTTTATTAACAATTCGATGCTTAAGACTAAATCTGATACGATAGGAAATCAAGCAATTTCAGTTTTAAACGGAAAAAAAACCTTGTACCAGAATAACTTAGGGTATATTACAGACCTTTTTGCATTTTCTTAAAGCTAAATATATAAATTGTTGCCTGAAATAACACCAAAAGCAATTTCCCATGGGAACTCGAGAAAATCAAATCTTAAGTTGGGAGAAATTAAACAAACACAGGTAAAATTTCATCATTAGTTTCACTTCACTAACACTTTCAGGTGTTTCATGTGAACTTCAAAATTCGTTTTCGACATTTGGTGTTGTTAGAAATGATTTCTTTAGAGAAGATATTTAAAACAGTCGCACAGAAGTTTGCAATACAGTGTAAATAACTTCGGTACAAATTTTTTGTCCGCTTTCACTCGAACTTGTGGTGGATTCCGTCTTATCATTAATGCCATTAATTTACTGCTTGGCTTAGAATCACCCGTAAGAATTTTTAATCTGTCTTTTTCTTCTCTTTTCTTTTTACGCTCAACTTCCTTACAGCGATCGTAATTTATATTTGTATTCATGGCTTTCGAGCAGAAAAAAAGCCTAACATGACAAAAGCCCCTGAAAAGTTAAGACAAGCAATATCA
>NC_138155.1:9741900-9759400 GCF_964199315.1 Orbicella franksi | reverse complement strand
ACATTAATTATACGTATAGCTGCAAACTCGCACAGGAAAAACGGCCTCGCGATCTATTCTTTTTGCTTTTGCAATTCGTTTATTCAAAACTCCACGAGTTTGCGTTTCTAAAATGAGACTTTTGGCGAAATAACGAGATCTGACCTAAGCCAACATAAGAGCTTTCAAAGCCGGGCAGTGACTGTTCGAAGTTAAGTTGTTACCATAACTTTGGCTTGAATTCCAACAAGCAATTTTATAAGAATACAGACTATCAACATAGTAAATCAAATTTAAACACAACAAGTTTCGATTCGCTGTTTCAATTTGACTGATCAAATGAAACATCATACAGAAAATAGTCACGGCTATCTCACAACAGTTCCTTGTTAGCAGTGAGTGTTGCATTAGCACTTCCAACATTTGCAACTGGTTTATCATCCCACTGCACATTGAAATCCAAGCCTCCCACGTCATGAAACGTGCCATGGAGCTCGAACTCATACAGACTTTCATCGGTTAGCTTGTCGATAACGTTCTGCGCGTTGGGTATGTTCTGTTTTAGCAGGTACCAAAGCCAAGGACTGTCATTTCGCTGACTCTTCTCCTTCAAGAACTTGTAAAAGGGATTGGTGGCCGTGCCGATAGTGTACGGAAAGGAAGGTCGATCTTCTGAGCCTCGGTACGTCTCATGGTAGTTGGGATTGTCTCCGTTGACTCCACCACCCCAAATGAGAAAGCCTTCCAGCCTGGCAGTAAATTGGACTTGTATGGTGGCTTTGTAAGGTACGTTGACTTTCTTCTGAGAAGTTGTAATCCGGTAGGATGACCCCGCGTTGCCTTCTGTTCTTTGCTTCTCTTTAACTCGCACAATGTCCCATTTTATCTCACCATTCTCATCTGTGTTCAGTACAGCACCTTCACTTCCACCTGACAGGGTGACTGACCCTTTAAGAGTCCCAGCGGCAGCCCCAGCTATTAATCCAGGAGACTGGTAACTGAGCGTTACTGAAGCTCCAAATCCAGACTTGAACCTTGTGGAAGACGAGTGTGTCACGGTGCGAACAGATTTGATTTCTCGAGCAATGGTCGTGTCTACTCCTGAGGAATCTTGATTATTTATCTCTCCAACATCTTGTATAATGGGTTTCATTGATTGAATTTCTGGCTCTAGGTAATCAATGTTCTTTACTTTGAGTGAAAAGTTCTCGTAAACGATCTTCAGACGATTTGTTGACATGTAATCCTCACATCCATTCTGGTAGTGGGCTTTCCAGCTGTCACCTTCCCGTAGGAAATCTTGCCCCGCGCGTCTGCCTCTGCATCCACCAGCCCAACCATAGCCAAGATAATTAGCCAGAAGAGCTAGGTTATCAAGTGTCAAATCCATGACTCGCGTCTTGACTTCTAGCACTGATGTGAGAGGGAGCTTCTCTATAAAAGAGAAGTAAAGTAAAGATTCTAGCATTATAAAATACTGGTCATCTTGAAATTGACTTAATGACTAACATACTGGGAGACTTAATTATGAACACGTCAATTGCGACCTTTTCTGTATAATCGGGAAAGTTGCCGAAAATTGTAAAATTTCGAAAATGCCAAAAATGTGTAACCGTGTAACCAGCCCATACTTCAGGCTAGAGAAGTTTAACACATTGTGGCATTTAGAGGCTACAACCGATGAACACGAAAAACCCCGCCAGCGACCGGATTCCATAACACCAACCATCATCAAATCATAATGGCTCACTCAGCAACATGTATCAACTACATACCATCGTACATGTTGCAACATCTGAGCTGGTTGATGCTCGAGAGTGCATGAGAAGAACCACGATGGATAGCAACCACGTAGAAGTTATTTCTGCTGCATTCCATGGTGTCACCTTTAACATTTTGTTCATAACACTCTTTATACCAGTGTGGGTGAAGAGCAGGTTTACAACAGGTGGCCCACTGAATACTGTTCAGCTGATGTCCTCCTCCGCGGTGGAGTCCTCGAATAAAATGGCCTGATGGACAAGTGGCCCAGCCTTCCCTAAACCGCAAAACATCGATAACTTCTTGTTTGTTTGTTTGTTTGTTTGTTTGTTTCGGTTTATGTCTGTTTGTGTTTTCACCTTGAATGTTCGTTTCCAGTTTCAAGTCGGAATGCATTAAGTAACTGACTAATTTTCTAGTTTAAATGGTATACGAGTAGCATACCAACTTAAGATAACTTCGAAACATGTATGTCAGTTTCTAGTCGTCCTCCCTCGGCAAGCTAAAGTGAATTGACTAACCCAAATAACTTTCCTGAATCGCTACGCGTTATAACTAAGCTTCCTAAGTACTTTACATGTAGATCGATTCTTTTTAGCGTAAAGGTTCAAATTTAGAAGTGTCTTCTTAAAAGAAAAAAAAAACAGTAAACACTCGCACCAAACGAAATTAAAAATAATCACCCCGACGTGACTCGAAAGACTCACCTTGAAAAACTCATATCCCAGTCGGCCGACGTACAAGTGTAAGGTATTTCTAAATGTAATTCAGGTGGCTGGCAGCATTTCACTTTCCTAAAGTCCCTCAGGTCATCAGTTCCTCGAGTCCGTTGAAATCCTTTGACGTAAAGAAGGTCATACTGAGGTGTACACCACGAGTATCCCTCTTTTGACATTTCCTCTTGAAATTCCTCGTCTTCGTAACACCATTGAAATGTTGAGGTTGGAAAGGTAAAGAGTGTGACCAAAATCGCGATTCTAAGGTGAGGCGATGCCATTGCAGTGATCTAAAGCACAGTCAATAGAAGAAAAATCGTTGCTTTACAAAACTTGCCCGATTTGAGTCAGCATGAAAAAAAAAATTCCTTTTATTGCTTTTGTTATCTTTCCAGGCGATACCATTGTAACAGTCTAAAGCACAGTCAATTAAAGAGAATTTGCTTTATAAAGCTTCCACGATATTTGAGTAAGCATAAGAAATAATATGTCAATCTATTGCTTGTTATACCTTGTCAATTTCTTAGGATGGACGTAAGATCAGTTATAGCAAAATAAACGTAAGGAAACGTTTGCTAATTACTACTTCCTCTGCGTGGTAAAACTGGTGGTGTAACAGAGCATGTTTCCACTCTGAAAAATGCATATATAAGTCCATTTAAATTAAACAACCAAAAGACAAGATGCATCCCTTAGCTGGGGGAAACAAATGTATACAATGTTGGAAAAGGAGACACCTTTTTAATAATCTTATCAACTAACAGGTAAATTTCTAAGTTTCTAAGCTACCATTTTAGAGATGTCTACATATGGTTTTCACTGGAGGGAACAATCACTCGCCAGTTGGAGTTCGCGAGGTCTCTAACTGGGGACGTAGTAATCATTAGGGTTGGAGGTCTAATAATTAAATTTAAAAGAGACATTTTACTTAATGATATCACTTTGCTCTTAAGTCTCGTCCCGGAGGGCGAAATGGACCGGAAGAAGGTTATTTGGTGGCGAGTAGCACTTTGTAAGTAACCATGTTTATGAGCGAGTTATTGTAATAATGACAACGATGTCATCCTAAAACAAAAGGGTTATTTTAAGTTCTGGGTGAGCGTATCTTGGTAGGAAATAGAGTTGAAACATTTGTGACTTACCCGACTCAGATGCGTTGACCGAATAAATTGAAAAACTACAATGACAAAATATAAGATTCCTGCGGACCATTAAATTGAGCTATGTATTATTAACCAGGAAATAGGCAACGAGTAAAACTTGTCTTGCTGTTTTAATTAAACAAGCTGCTGGTGATTGTGCGTGTAGCCTAATAATGCAACAAGAAACACACAATAGCGAAGTGTTAACCAAAGCAAAAGTAATTTTCTAACTCACTGGACCTTTCATTAACGCGTAAGTTCACGATTGAACGATTGAAGAAACCAAACCTTCCAACAAAGGACTCGTGTGATTTACCTACTGGTAATACTTACTGGTATTAATTGAGTTTTATTTAACCCTGTTTTGAGCCACTTATGGGATCACTTATCAGAATATCGCCTTTTTCGCAGATATACCATTCGGTGCTATTTTCGCAAGGTTTTGACAATACATCACGTTACCGGACTAAAACTTAGCTTTCTGGTATGTTTGACTCTAATCAAAGAGAAGGCGACATTAATAAACAAACATAAAAAAACGTTTAGCAGCCGTACATTTGGTTCAACTAGTAGAGACGACTCTAAAAAAACATATTTATTCCCAGCAATTCCATAGCTAATTGTGATTCTCAGATTGGGTCTCATTTGGTCAGTCTCAACTGCACTTCTCTTCATTAATCACTGAGGAGAGTTGAGTCACTATTTTAAAGGTGAAACTTTCCAAACCTTTCCTTTTTATTTGAAAAATGTCTTATGTAATGTGGTAAGCTTGAAATAGATAACACCTATTGAAACTCCCTCGGACAGAGTGAGTAAAAAGCAACACCAGAGAAGCTTTCCTTGTTATTTGAAAAATATCTTATGTAATGTTGTAAACTTGAAATAGATGACACCTATTGAAACTCTCTCGGACAGAGTGAGTGAAAAAAAAAAAAACACCAGAAAACACTTAGGTAAGCTTGAACACTTTCCATGTTTATCCAAAAAAAATTGATATTTTTAAGAAAAGCACAAATTTTCTCCGAAACTTTCCTTTTCTCCATAATTCTGTCCAATTGACCATTCTTAGCCTCTAATGAGCAAAATTTGGCTCGATGAAGGAATTCATACATTTTTGGTTAACCACATCATTATTTACAATCAGTGTCACAAAAATGAATGAATATAGAGTTACACATTTACGACGAAATAAAAACACCATTTTTATTCAGTAAACCCTGACCTGCCTTTTATGTCAATTAAAGTGAATTTTCTGGTCTTTCAAGTCGATAACAAATAAATGTAGAAGGAAATGCAAATTTGGTATTTGAGACGTTCATTGCTATTCCCTTTCGGTTATTGAATTACCGGCATTTTGATCGTGTTTCATTGTGGTAAGAAGTTTCAGAAGGACAATCAAAATGCTCGCGCTCTCTTCCACAGCTGACGTTTGACGGCATACACCCAAAAGGAGGAAGATTAATGTAGTATTTACAAAGAAAGTAGCTGTGTTGAAAAACAAACAAACAAACAAAAACAAACTTATCCTTTTGCGATACAGAGAAAAGTAGAAAAAGGTCACAGCAGGACATTGTTTTGGCCATTTAGCGAAAAAAATGATGTCTGAACAGCTGGCCATATGATTTAGTGCAGGCTCGAATAGCAAAATAGCAACCAAATTCAATACCAGAAGAGTTGTGGACATCCTCTAATTATTCCTTTTTTTCCTTGAAGTGAAAAAATTTTCCATTTGCATAGCAATATGATGAACTTTATCGTCGTTGCAAAGCAAGGAGTACTCATAATAATTAAGCAAAAAGAGAACCTTAGCAATAAAGATGAGATACTCATAAGATTACTAACGTACTAGTTTTGCCTTTTCAACACCAATCTCAATACCGTGAAAAAAAACACGGGAAAGTCACATTCAAGGGCAAGACAAAACAAGATAAAAACCTATTTGGAATGTACTATTCGTTTTTCTAATAAAAGTGAGGAAGTGTAAAGCGAATGTAAAGCGGTGGACATGTGATGGCTATATATGGGAACATTATTTGGCATTTTAACAGCGAATGTGTTGAACTAATCAAGACGTTTAAAAAATTATTGTCTCTCTTAAACAATTAATAACAACCCGTAACAGGTGGTTTCTTTTTTGGCTTTTTTTTTTCTAGTGTTTATTTGAACGCTCAAATGAATCAAAGCTGGCGAAACAATGGCTGACTTAATTAGTCTTACTAATATCGTACTAATTACTGCTCTTGAACTAATATGCCACTTAAATCTCTTTATTGGAAGGTTTAATGAGACGGCCCGATTTACCTGACTGTCTAAGGAGTCAAAGCTTTGTTCAACTGTACAACACACAAAAAAAGGTTCTGTAGTATTTAGCATGATCGTTGAATCCCGACCTCGAGTAAATGAAAAAAAAAACTATACAAGAGAGAAGCTTCCCTCATAACAAGAAAAGGCATAAAATAACATAAAGAAAAACTGTTGCTATACTATGCAAGCAAAAGTCAATAGGATACGATACTGAGTTTTTTCATATTTCTGCTTTTGTTGTTTTCTTGGATGAAGTAAAGTTTGAATAGAATGTCTTAGAGCATCAGTTGCTCGTGAATTTTAATAATCTTGTCGTTTTAATAGTTCATGAGCCCAGAGCAAGAGAAAACTCATAACCGTGGCGCCAGTTTAATTAGCAAAGACAAGGTGATTTTTTTTTTGTTTACTTATCACCTCGCTTTCTTTTCAGTCACATGAGAAAGAGATGAAAGTTATGTAATATGGTTAGTGTACATTTCATTTGGATATTTTACTTGTTATCTCCTCGGAGGTTTATACCGCGAATTTAGGGTATTGTATGTTGTCCAGGAGTGCACTGTCCACGAGAAACTCGGTGCAGTGTGAAATCAACTACAAAGTTTGCGGGTGCCTGTAGCAAGCTGTCATTGAGGCACTGATTTCATTATAGCTACATATTAAACCCGCAAGGCCCGTAATACAGCCTGGCGAAGACGAAACAGTATTCTTCAATCGTGGTGGTGAGTATTAGGGAGATGATTGAATTTATTGCTAACTTTCTAAAATAGTGTTATCACGTTATCGCTTTTACCCTATAGTCGTGCGGACAAGCCACACATGCAAAGTCTTATCACGAGTGTTAGTTATTGTAATTATTTTGCCCTAAAAACGTTTGAATCCTTCGCGATGAACAAACATTTAGTTCATGGGGTTTATTTTCATATCGCTACAAAAAAGTCAAACTGGGGGCGTTTACTGTTCTTGGGCTGCAGAAATTTATAGCTAATTGAAACAATTATAATTTTGCATTGTGCTTATTAAAACTGTTCTTCCTCCTCAACGTACTCTAGTTGAAGACCATCGTAAAAATTGAGCTTTTTCTTCCTTCTAGATGCTACTTACTAAAAAAAATCCAATGTTGGAAATTAGTATACAATCAAACTTAACTGATTTCGGAATTCAGTTTTTTGGGACTTCCGGATTATTCGGATACAGCAATGTAAATCGACTTCGCTCGTAGCTAAGATTCTGGGATATAAGAACCCAGTAACGGCAGAATCGTGGGCGCTGTACTTTCAAACGAAATTGTGGTTACATTTTCGAAAACTTCGACTGGTTAATGGAATAGCATTTTCCGGAATTTCGGGAAAATATGACAAATTCGCGATGTATCTGTATATTCAAATTTTCGAAAATCTCTTACCAAGAATTTCCTGTCCATGTCCATTTTTCTCCCCGAAATCCGAAATTTTCGTTTAACGGTTCGCATCTGGGGAATACGACAATTTTCGGAATTCCCGGTGACTTTCCCGAAATTCCCGTACCACTTGGCCCCGTTTATATGTTGTAAAAGTTCCGGGTTTTTAGGTTGAATGGGAGCACCAACAGTGAGTTAAATCGCAACTCGCCTAATCAGGAATTAGTTTCTTAATATATATCTTTTTTTATTGCAGCCATACCTTAAACAAAGAGAGTTCCAGTTCACGATGTGGCCGACAGGTCCAATTTGGATGGTCTTTTTGCTTTTTGACTTGTTTGCATCCTTTTCAAGTAAGTACTTGTAATTGTTTTGATTTAGAAATGATTAAAATTCGACAAAAAATGAATAAGGGTATAGAATATTAAAAGAATTAGCACGAAACGTGAATTGGAAAAAATAAATAAATAAACATAATTGAGTTATGCGTTATAACCAGGCAAAATGTTAATTGACAAATTCGTCTTTCCGTTCTTACGGAGACCAAGAGAAGGCAAGATGAAGCCAAGAGAAAAATTGAGCAAGCGTAAAAGACAAGGAAAATTAAATTTTAAACATTAAAACGTTAAAATGATAAAGGTATTTGCATGGATCCAACTGAATGCGGAGGAAAAGCAATTATCTAACGATAGAATAATTTACACCTGGTCACTTTATGAAGAATATTTTCATCTCAATTTCTTCAAAAGTCAAACGTTCCTATCTCATATCCAAGTCCCAAGCACTACTAATACTTGAGTACAGTTAAAGTACAGATAAAAAAGGTATTTTTTCGATCTCCTCGTAATGTTCGATCCATTTGGTATCTGACACACACAAACCGTTCCATTTTCTTGGAAAATCCACTTGCTTTAATCCCAATTCAAGAAATTAAACTTTTTAATCCCATCTCATTCGAAGATTCTTTGACTGCAGCGACGGAAAAGTCGAAGGGACATTAACAGTTAAAAGGAAAAAAATTAAAAAGCTTTCAAACCTGCAATAGCTGAGCTTGACCCAATTTGCCTGACTTCATTCCAATATGGATTCAAATGTGCTCGTACACTTCCTCTCTATGTCCTTTTATTCAGTTACTCACATAACAGTAAAACGTGTGCGTTAGCAATGCATATCAACTCAATTGAGGTGATTCAGAATGGTTATGATTACATTCCAATGCATTTTTTTTTTCTTCAGCTGCAACACGCTCATGTTTTCTACAAGATTGGAGCAATAGCTTTAACGGAGAGGGAGAAACACAGTGCGAATCATCCTCTGGATATTACAATCTCGTAGGCTTTGAACGGGATGGCACAGACAACTTGCGGGGAATAAAGAAAGCCAAATGCTGCGGGCGCGATCGAACTTTCTGGAACACACCAACAATATGTCAGATGCCTGATTGGACCAGCTCAATGGACCAGTAAGACAATAGACCATATTCGTGTTCTCGATACTGGACTGGAAATACCTTGCAACTGAGGCTAACGGGTGGAGTCTTTTCAAATGCAAGTTAATTAACTTCTTTGTATTGATATCCCCCCTCATGAGCCTCCATTGCAAGCTAGTTCCAGTTCAATACCGAGAATACGAATATGGCCTATTTAGTCATAGTTCTTCTTACTTTCTGAACAGTGACGTGATTCAATCCATCTTCTTTTTCTTTTTTAAAACTTTTTTAATTATTTTTGCCATCAACCTCCTCCCCAGAGCCCGCGCTTTTTCAGTCAGCGGCTACCGAACTCCTGACGGCCCTGTACGAACTCAAAGAAGCAGAAAATCCCGGTTCCGGTTTGATTGCGCGCAAGGGTTCAAGTTCAGTAACTGATCATAAACCTGCCTAAAGAGTGTGACCGCTTTGACTAATACTGGCTCAGAGTTCTCTAACTCTTGCTGCTGACCGAAAGGATCGCTGCCTCTGGGAATGAGATTGTTTCACCTTACTCTGCTTCCCAACAAATTCTTCCTACATAAACGGTGACATATTTTCGACGTATTTGTTGAAGTTTGCTTCAGTTAATTATGAATAATACAAAAGACAAGTCTAGATCCTTTATTAATATAACGGCTAAGTAAAAGGATGCTTTAGGGGCTGGGCGCATGTCCAAGCCATAGCCTTGACCCGCTTAAAAATTCGTCTCGTTCGAAAGCGCAGCAACATGCACACTCTCTTTTTACGCTCCAACTCTCTTGCACTACTCACACTTACAAAAGCGAGAAGACAACTTGCTCGGGTTGCAAGGGCAACTCTTACAAATTTCGATATTCAATACTAAATTTGGCCAACTTCGGCTTTTTCGTGTTATTTTAGCTGTGTTGTTGCTTTGCCGTTTCTTTTTTGTTTTTTATGTTCTTTTTGCTGTTGTTGTCGTTGTTTTTGTTTTTGCTGCTGCTGCTACTGTTGATGTCGTGGTTCTTGCTCTTCCAGCTGCTTTTCTTGATGTGAAGCTGTCGCTATTGCAGTTGTTGATTTAGTTCCAATGTTGTTATTTTTGTTGTTTTATTTATTTATTTATTATTGTTGTTGTTGTTGTTGATGTCAATATTATAAAGGGTATTGACAACAGTTATTGTAATTCTAAATATATGTTAGGAGCAGGACGAGCCAATGCCAGGAAGGCTTCTTTCTGAGAGGTTTGTATCGTGGAAATGGGAATAATGTTGGCAATATCGAGTGGGGAAAATGTTGCAAGTCATCTCACCATCCATATGAATGGGGAAACTGCTATGACGAAGACGTAAGCAATACATTTAACAAAGCCGGCCTCAGTGAGTGTAAAAGGGAAGGTTATTTTATCGCCGGGTTTGTGACACGCCAACAAGGAGGCAAATTGTCCAGCATCAAGAAATTTAAATGTTGCAGTATGTGGAATGGTGAGTTTTTACCGTACCTAGCCCTTCTTAGATAACATAATTTTCTCTAATTAAACGTGAGGGCAGAGTGTGCTTAAATGAAAATCTGCTAAAATAAAGGCTCGAATTTTTTTGGACATTCTTGTCCACAAATATTGCCTGATTCAATTAGTAAAGGTATTCATTCGGCCATTACCTATCTCTCTGATATGAATGCTAAATGCACAGTATTAAAATAGGCATTTACAAACCACACTTTAAGAAATACGCATATTTTCCAAGTGTGCAGAAAGATATATATATATATATATATATATATATATATATATATACATATATATATATACATATATATATATATATACATATATATATGAGTAATAACGAAGAGGCAAGATTTGCTGTTACTCCGAGTTTCGTGCTTACGCACTCATCAGACAGTATTTAATGATAAGCATTCCTATCAACTAGATATATATACACGGTATTAAACAATAGGCTAATTGCTGGACTAGTTGCATTACAATAAGTGATAGTTATACTGGAAAACAATAGGTGTGAAGACAGAAATTACGGGGAAGAGTATAAACTGCGTGGGTGCAGTACAATATAAAGAAAGTGTCAAGCGTTCTTCAAGTAGAATTTGTTCTCGTGCCGGCATTTAGAAATAAGTTCTGATCTTTTGTTTAGTAGATTGTCGTTGCTATGTTTGATAATCATTAGTTTTTCTGTGAGGCAGAGGTCGCATCGTTTGGAAATGTTGTTGTAGGGTCTTGCACGGCTAATAATTGACCATTTGATGTTGAAGTCTTGTTTTTTGTCGTGTAGTTGCCAGATGTATTTAGAAAGCTCGGTGCTGTTGATGTGTTTTCTGTGCTTAAATGTGGATTTGTGCTGCGAGAATCTCTGTTTGAATGTTCCTTCTGTCAGTCCAATGTAGTTCTTGGTTGTGTTGTTAGTTGTAACTTGTGCGTTGTAGATTACACTGGAAGTCAGGCATTTGTTGTCTAGCGGGCATTGGTCTTTTTTGCGGCAGTTGCATTGCTCTCCGGTGATTGCGTTGGCGTTGTTGTCGGCGTTTGTTATTTTCATGTTGTGTTTGTTGATTACTGTTTTCATGTTGTCCATGCAACTGTAGCTGACTTTGACGTTGTTTTTGTTGAAGAGGCTGTGGTATTTATGTTGGTTCGGAAAGTGCTTAGATATGAGCTTCAGGAATGTTCTACCGATGTTTGTCTTTACGTTTTTACTAAATGGAGGGTTGTACCATATAATGTTTCTTTGTCTGTTGCGTCGGGGGCGTGTTGGTTGATTGTCTTCGTTGTAAATTAGTGTTTCAGAGTATCCGCTGGCTTTCAAAGCAGTTTCGTAGATTGGTTTGGCCTTGTTGAATTCGTGTTCGTTGCATGAGTTGGCGGAAATACGGCGATTGATGGATGCTGGAAGTTGCAAAGTCTAACCACCCACCTAACATAATAAAGCAACTTCCAGCATCCAGCCGCAAAAAAGACCAATGCCCGCTAGACAACAAATGCCTGACTTCCAGTGTAATCTACAACGCACAAGTTACAACTAACAACACAACCAAGAACTACATTGGACTGACAGAAGGAACATTCAAACAGAGATTCTCGCAGCACAAATCCACATTTAAGCACAGAAAACACATCAACAGCACCGAGCTTTCTAAATACATCTGGCAACTACACGACAAAAAACAAGACTTCAACATCAAATGGTCAATTATTAGCCGTGCAAGACCCTACAACAACATTTCCAAACGATGCGACCTCTGCCTCACAGAAAAACTAATGATTATCAAACATAGCAACGACAATCTACTAAACAAAAGATCAGAACTTATTTCTAAATGCCGGCACGAGAACAAATTCTACTTGAAGAACGCTTGACACTTTCTTTATATTGTACTGCACCCACGCAGTTTATACTCTTCCCCGTAATTTCTGTCTTCACACCTATTGTTTTCCAGTATAACTATCACTTATTGTAATGCAACTAGTCCAGCAATTAGCCTATTGTTTAATACCGTGTATATATATCTAGTTGATAGGAATGCTTATCATTAAATACTGTCTGATGAGTGCGTAAGCACGAAACTCGGAGTAACAGCAAATCTTGCCTCTTCGTTATTACTCATATACTCAGCTCTACACTATATGTGTATTGAGCACTATTTTAATGGGATCTGCTACTTCCTCATATGGTTATACATATATATATATATACATATATATATATATACATATATATATATACATATATATATATATACATATATATATATACATATATATATATATATATATATATATATATATACATTTATTAAATCCATTTTGAAATCACTGGTTATCCTTGTAATCTGATTGGCTCTCAGTGGTGCGATTTATTCACGAATCGCACTATTTTTTGCTCTAAATCGCATCTTTTTCTCAGCCAATGAGAATGGGCCAGTAAAACAAAACAACCAATCAGATTTCAAGATTAGTTTAAAGTAAACAATAAAATTTCAGGAAAATGAAAGGCAAAAAGCCACTGTGGGGAGAATTTTGCAAATACTATTGCCAAAACTTTGTTGTTATTGTAGCTTTTTTTCCAAAAAAATTGACGAATTTAATTAATTACAGTTTCTGAATGACGATTATGAGCTCCTTTAGGCTGAAGGCCTACTTTAATGGAAGTTCCCAACTTTCAGTGTCCATTTTGACGAATATTTTGGCGATTTTTCTTCAACATCTGCTCAAGATCCGTATGATACTGAGTCCAGTAAAACATAAACAAACGAAAACCACACAACAACAAATTCAGAGTCATCTCAAGAAGGTAGATGTTTCCAGGTTTTCGGTAGTTTCAAACGAAGCAACAAAACAGCTGATCTCTGTTGCTGTGAATAAACATAGTCAAAATACGCCACACTGCACAAAATAGTGCATGAACGAACGTCTTACGAAGCCGGTGCCAGTCCCGCCATCTTGGAAATATCTTAAGAGCCAGTGCCCATAACTATGGACCAAACAACGGCACAAGTCGAAAAATCGATTTTGCCAGGAGCCATAATCGGGGACGGAGATCGTAAGCGCGCGCCATTTCTAGTATTGGGGTTGTCCCCATGATATGGGACAATAATTCTATTTTTAGAACAAATTGCGCCATCGCCTGCGACACACGCGCGTACATGCTGCGAGGATTTTTGCGAATGTCGCGCGGGGGAAATGGCGTTGGAAATTCCCGAAATTTTTCATGTTTTTGGCCCGCAACTCAACGCGTTTACGTCTGTTGGAATTTTGCTTAAGTATTTTCGTCGTAAGCTGCTCCAGTTTAAGTGAAGTAAGACAATGTCGAATTTAGGTATGTTCCGCTTTAAGCTTATATATATCGCTGACCAAGTTGTGTTCCGACGGATGCTTCTTTTACATGAGCTGTACATTACTCCACTTTAAATTTCACATATGTTAAAGATTAACAGCTTTTCCATTACACAGCAAAAAACTAGCTGGATATATTTAGAAATAGCAGAGCTTCAGGACTTCACAGTTTCCTAGCTCCTCTTGTCACACGCTTGCGAGGAGTTTGCCAGTCTGCCGCGACCGAAAAGTAGAACAAAATAATTACTAGTTTGAGTTTCGCCTGAATTGTAAGCAACGCTTGATGTTTCATCAAGGCCCAATAACTTTACGTCCGTAGATACTGCTCAGTTTTATTCGTGTAAAATCCCGTAAATTCTCTGTTGTCGATGAATGAGAGCGCCCGCCGATGAGTGTTTTGTAGAGTCAGTAAACATGACAAATTGTACTTCCGCCGCACTTTCGTGTGAAAGCGTACATCGAACTCAAACAATAACTCTATAGTTTTTAAATATGTTTAAGATTGATAAATGTTTGAGAACATATTAAAAGCTAAGCTGAAAATATGTGAATAAAGCAGAAATAATCAGCAAAGTTACGATGACGCTTTCTTTAATCAACTTCGAATAACGATTTCGATTTTGTTGATCGAGTTATCAAAACTCCTTGTCTATTTTCATTTTCATTTTCGCAGTGTAAAACTTCACTACGCTTATGTTGAAGAAACACACATGATGTTAGTAGCCTTTTTTTGCGTTCGTGAAATTTGTTGCAGCATCTCAGCACAAAAGATAACGAAAGAAATGTTTGTCAAGATTTGTTGACAATTGAAACACCGACTCGGACTTGAAAGTGCACGAGCTGCACTATGCAAATGAGCTAATTGTACGCGTCAGACTTTCCTTTCAAAAACTTTTGCAAACTCACCAAACAAGCAGAAACAATAAGAAACCGTCAAAACAGGTTTTGGTTATGATTAACCATTGTCTGAGAAACTCACAAATTAACTCGATACCAGAGTAGAGAGTTTCTTGCTGTATTCTTAAGTCAGAACAAAAGCAAAGACATACGCGTAAGCTTACAACTAGCGCGAGCAGATCTTATTATTCATTCCCAGCGCGAGATTGAAGTCTCGTTTTCGACCCCGAAAAACCCACCTTTTCCGTTAGCTCAGAGCATAAAACTACACATAAGCGCCCTGGTTCGTATTCCCTGCCTTATTCCCTGCCATCGCTGTGAAAAATACGCAAGATAATCTCTCAAGGTCTCTCAACTCTCACCATTTGATCACGCAACGTGACAACATCCAGGCGAGAGCCCCCGACATGTGCGTGGATCCGCGCGGATATATGACGTCAAGATGGCGCAATTTGTTCTAAAAATAGAAAAATTGTCCCATATCATAGGTGCGCGCGGATCCCAAGACTTACGGTCTCCGTCCCCGATTATGGCTCCTGATTTTGCTCAATTTTTGCCCATAGATTGGCCCTAGCTAGTAAACAAACGGACCATAGTTAGTTTCTGCTAATGCAGTTTTTTGGGGGAGAAATTTGCGAAAAACGATTTCGCCCCGATTGAGCTCAAAATCTACTTCCTGTTATGCTAAATTTTCTGAAAATTTGATTGCTTTGCGCGTCGCACAGCAGCTACTTGAGAGTCTTTCAATGGTGTTTACATTCAGCTCAGGTCTTCATGGTATGACTGAGCGAAAAATAAAATAAATCGAGGTTTCCTTTGAGCCCGAAACGAGATCGAACAGAAACGCAAAATATTACGATGTGTTGCAAACGAAGTATAGCACTAAAATATCGCCATATTTTTCTATGGGCTATAACTTTAAATACCATAAAAACACTTTCTACGGGTTAACTATACACCCACCTGTTTGAAAATCAAAAAACTTCTCTGGGCAAATGGTTTTAAGTCGCCCGCCTTGACCTGTGTTTCTCATAAATTTTTCCCTGAACCGCCGTGAGAATGTAGACAGTTGCGTGACGCGGGCGGTCACCCTGAATACATAATTCATTTCCAACAAGCCGCAGATGGCTATCTTAGAACATTTGGGTGAAAAAAGAAAAACATAATGGACCACTTTTAACTTTAATATTTTGAAAGTCATCGCTTTGGAAATTTCGTTAATTAAAAACGCCAATTAAAAGCAATTTACTTGGAGTTCGTGTGTTACTGCTATGTCGTTTTAAGCTGTCGTTCTTTCTTTGATCATTTTAATTACAAGAATGAGTTCTTGAAAGAAAATCGTTCTAAGTTCATTTGTTAAGCGTAATGACAAGTTGATATTGTTGGTTTGTAGCCTTACGTGATCTGAAGGAACGCTACAGTGATTAAATTTGTATTCGTTGATTTCGACGGATCGATTTTCGGTTAAACCTTGTTATTTGTACCAGCACATTTAGTACCTTTTCTCCCGCTAAAAAGTCGGAAAAAGTAAAGTAAACAAATCCTAAAAAGTTTAAATCATAAATAAGAGGCGTCAACAGTGCGAGTGTCTCGGTAAGCTGTTAATTTGAACAATTACTGTGCTGAACGGATTGCTTTCCAGGTTACGCACGTACTATACATAAAGTTCATTGTGCGCGAATGTTTCTGTTTCAAACAACTGAAATGCTCAATGCTTTTCTTCTTTTTTTTCTTCAGTCTTAAAACTTAAGGTTAGAGTTAGGATAAACCCTAAACTGTTTTGGCGGCCAACCTATTTTTGGCTAATTGCTTGATCAAATTATCTATACATTTCATTGAAATTGGCTCTTCCGTGACCGACTCCCGCGAACAAAACAAGATGGATGTTCGCTGTTCATTTAAGACTACAGTCCTGGTGAAAAGTGTTGGGACAGTTACGGCAGATGCCTCTCTTAAGACCAAAACCGCGCAAGCCCGAGTACCTCCCTCCCCCTGTCAACGTTGATAAACATCTTGAAGAAAAAAAAAATCCTTGACAATAGCTTCAGAATAGCCACGTTTCAAGAATTGTTCGCCTCCTAGAACAGTATTCTCGAACTAAAGAGAGGATAAGATAGATATTGAGGTCTTATTCCAATAATAACGATTTTTCAGCAATCGCGTTCGGTTCCAACACAACTGTCTAACCACTTTCTATTGTCCATTTTTCCTTTTTTCCCACATCCGATCTAGTCTTCAGAATAGTTTCATTTTCTTGCAACATTGCTAGGGGGAGGGGGGTCAATTGTACTTGCTTCTATTCATCTTTTGTTCTAAAACGTTAAGGACGTAGTTGAAATCGTGGGTTTTAGCGCGCAAAAAGGGGAGGTGTCCCAACAACTTATGGCCGGGATTGTAGGTTTACACTAGAGAAAATTGTCCGGATTCGTGATGAATCCGGAACGTTTTAGTGCCGGATTGATTTAGCCGTTTACACAAAAGTGGACGAATCTAAAATAAAAACTCCCCGGTTTGGTCGTGTCTCCGGAGATTTTGAATCCGGAATTTAATGTGGGAACTTTGAATCCGAAAACGTTTGAATCCGGAGAGTTTTAGTCGTGTAAACGATTTTCTCTCGAATCGGGATATTTTTCCGCCTGTGATCTTTTGAGTTTACGGTGGAACGAAAATGGCGGATTACATGATCCAGTCGTGATCGAGTCGTAGGCACATTGATGGCCATTTGATGGCGGTCGCTGGGTGATTACCTCGTGCTGTTTCAGGTGTAGGTTATCACTGTTATAAAGGATAATGCCATATTCCTCAGAAGCCCAATTTATACTTTACTGCGCAGATGACGACGATGGCACGATCGAAAACCTCGACGGTTTTAGATATTAAGTAAAGACCAGAATAAATACCTGGAAGGACCTGACATGATGGACAACAGTACCGTGGTCAGCGAGTTGAAAGAAAACTTCAGACTGTCTCAACCTACCCCCTAGCCTTATTTTCGGAGGCATTTTGTTTCTCGTTGTCGAGGCAACA